>NW_028301611.1:21502500-21506509 GCF_987345545.1 Pholcus phalangioides | reverse complement strand
GACACAAAATTGCTGCAACAAAAATGTTGAAAAAATAAACAAGCCACAGTTTTTGGCACATGGCAGTTTTTAAACTGTGAAGTCAAAAAAACCCTCAAATACTGCTTTAAACATAAAATTTTCCATCGAAAATGCACACATGAATTACATGTAATGCTTAAAGTGACTATGAAATATACATAATAATCTGATTCTAATGATGTTTACACATATATATATTGTATATCAACATCTGATTTTTTTTTACTACGTGTTTAAGATGCTATATATATATATGAAATATATACGTCGATTTCTGTTATTATTAAATTATATAGAAAATCCCAGATATTTCAAACAATATTCTTATTGTACATAACATTAGAATAATGTTGAGCGAATTATCCAAAAATAATTTTTTTTCCCCTGAAAAATATCATCAGTTCATTATTAGCAAATATTTTTCATTATTACCACATTTTCTATTCTTGGGATCCAATGGTATATTTTGTAAAAATGGTGTTTTTTTTTCTTTCAAAAAAATCTCATAAAAATCTCAATATATACATTTTTTTCTTATGTAGTATGTACATTTTCTAACCTTCTACGATGGTCTTACAATCCAATAAAAACACCACCTGAAGACACCACAGAGGACAAAACAGAAAATTAGCAATGCCTTTGCTCTCCAGTCAGAGGACAAAGACCGGCGTATTACAGAAAAATCCAACTTTGCTATTTGTTGTTCGAATCGTAATATGGAAACCTGTTTCAGAATTTTCATCCAATATTTTTTTTTTAGTCAAACAATTTCTAAGAATAAATATTTAGTCTATTATATTATTATTAAATGAATCATAACGGAAAATTTTGATAAAGTAGAGAAAAATGAAAAGATAAAATGCATCGTGCAGACAGGACGAGGAGCCATACAGCTAATGACCTCGAACCAATACCCGATGCACAAAAAGCAACTATATCAACATCATCTCTCCTTCACGGCCTGTTATTTCGTTTTCAATCAATGAATTTCATTCATTTTTCAAATTCTAAGAAAATCGATTTATTAGTTTCGTTTTTCTTTTCTTTGTGGAAACTGAAAATCTGAAAAAAAATCTAAACTCATAAAATTAGTCTCCAGTCAAACTAAACCATTTCCTAACTTTGGATTCGTCCATTGAAAACTTGAGAAATCGTTGAGGTGTAGAAAAATTATCTGACGCTACATGGTAAAAATGTATCTATTCGAGACATTTCGTACCTCAAAAACTTCAAAATTGAAAATTATAATTAAATTAGAGTTCGAAAAGGAAACGTCGTAATATCAACGTTTCTCATCGTTAAGTTACACATTCATTTAGATCGTTTTCGATGGTTTAAACCAGTTCGAGTCAAAAACGCAACCCATCTTAACAAGTATAGAAACAGTCAAGGAAAACGAAAGATACAAAATCCAGAACTGTCACTCAAACGTTGTGAAAATTACACAACAGGGCTTGACAAATAGCAGAAAAAATTTTTAGTCTTAAAAAAATTTTTACCTAAGAATACGGTCAATGACTTTCCAGTCAGTTTTCCTTCGACTTTTTCGGTGCATATCACAGATATCCTGCAACAAACGGAACAAAACGCATCACACATAAAGAAAGAAAACATAATGGGAAGTAAAAATACGTAAAGATATACACGAAACCGTTGGAAAATACCCGGATTCGCACACGAAAGAAAAAAAAACAAACGGAAATTAAGTAACAACGCGAACTACCAACTAAAAAGGATGGATTCATAAAATCTAATAATTAACAAAGAGCAATCAAGAAACAAAGGAAATAAACAAAGGACCCAACAAGGAAAAGGATGCAACGGTCTCTCCCAGTTGAATCCCACCGCCAGGTAGCGCAACGATCTAACGTTTGCAGTTCGCTCTAAGCCACAAAGATGGCGCTACCGGTCCCCAAAAAAAATATATTCATATTTAGTAATTAATGCACTACTAATTTATTAATAAATTAAAAATAACATCCCGAAATATTACTCCTAAAGTAACATCAGAAAATAATAATCATCCTGAAATCGACACGATGACGATAATTAATTAACACGAAATCGAAAATAATTAACACGAAATAATTAACACGAAAGCTAAAAACCAGCATAACGAAGCAAAACAAAGACACTCACGAATAACGACGGCACAACGTTCAACCCAAATCATCACTCAAACTGGCAAGGCAAACAACCTGCCATTAAGAACCAAGCGGAAACCGCACACAGAGTAATATATATTTAAGAACATCAAATTCAAAAATAATCAATTGAAAAAATCATCACCAATCGAAACGCAATCCAACGATTCAAATAATCTTGTTTGTCAACACCGTTGCCACTCGCACAACAGTCTAAGACCAAATCCAGACGGTTAAACAAAATATCGAACTAATAAGTAATCAGTTAATCAGGGCAATTAACGACGCATCTGTCGAAATATGGAATTTTTACGCCCCCTCAGATCGAATATGCTACGTTATCAGTTTTGTCGTTCACTTATAGTCCAACTTCATTTCTCTCGCAAAACAAATGAATCATTCACGAAACTGCTATTTCAAACACAAATATATTCAGCTCGCAGTTTTTTTAAATATATAATCACACTGGAAAATATATTACATATATTCAGGATACTCCTCAATGAAAATTCGGAATTACTGAAAAAATCCAGAGAGATTCAGAACTTTATGTGTATTACACATATACGTAATTGCGCTAATTTTAGGTTCTCCTATACGATATCGCACGCACGCAACGATTATATAACAAATTCGAGCTTTTCAGTTTTCTCCGGCACGATCATATAAAAAACCTACAAAAACGGGACATATGGGAACGCTATTCAGATAACGCTATTTTCAATAACACATACATAAATTCCAGCACCTAAACATAATCCAAACACGTTGCATAACAATAAATCGCCACGTTTCATCAACATCGTCCAAAAATATTCATAGCATAACTCCGAACGAGCAAAAAGAAAATTTCGTACGATCAGAAATCTACTTCTCACGACGCGTAAATTTTAATTTTCAATTAAAAAATGTACTCCCAAGTATTAAAAGTTGAGGTATCCGTACTACGTTGAAAATATGGATTTTCATTTTTTACAAAATTTGTTTTTTACATTTGTTGTTACATGCAAGTAATAATAAAGACTGTAAACGTGTTTTACGAAGAAATTTGTAAAAATTGATTCATTGCATCCTATATTGTTGAGATTACGAACCAAAATCAAAGGTCTATCACATATATATTTTGAATCGCAGTGTTTCATAGACAAAACTTGATTTCAAAAAATTCATATCACGCAATCCTTTAAATTTTGGTTCATAACATTACTAGCAAAATCACAAAGCATTTCATTAATAAATTTTTTTTGCAATCGAGTTTCACATGAATTTTGCCTAAAAACTATAATACACGGACAAAAATTTGTCACTGTTTTGACCATTTCTATCAAAAAATGTATTTAAAGTTCACTCCAGAACCATTTTAAAGAAAAGTGACAAGAAAGGTAGTGATGTTCCTTTCAGTATTTTATAAAAATATCCCGAAAAACTTCAAGTGATCTAGAGACGTGCCGCTCACAACGATCCGTAATTAAAGTAATCTGGGTATGCAGCGTAGTGCTCTAAAACTGTCACTCAATTTCTAAAATTACGTATGAAAATCGAGTGATCTGTAAATGTACCGCTCCGTTCATTTTTCAAGTATTACGTAAGATTTTTAGCCATTTCTGACACCCTCCCCAGCAAAAAAGAATATTTCGTACCTTCATAACCCCCCGTCATCAAAATTATCATTACATTTTGCATGGAAATTTTCTTTCGCAAAAAAAAAAAGATTTTTTTTCCCGATCGTTTCGGAATCTATAATTCACGCTCGGTTTCCGATGTTTTCCACAAACAGCTTAACTACTTAAATTAACTCCGAAATAGTTTTTCAAGATGCCTATTCATTCTGCTGCAAAAACCTA
>NW_028301611.1:21432500-21497500 GCF_987345545.1 Pholcus phalangioides | reverse complement strand
CGACACTGTCTCACCTTCGCTCTGCCCGTGGGCTTGATCGAGTCCCACTGACTCGCGCACATGTTAGACTCCTTGGTCCGTGTTTCAAGACGGGTCGGGTGGGTTACCGACCTACTCGCCGCAAGCCGCTTGCCTGCGCCGCGGCTGGACGGGACCCAGCGGGTACCGCGAGTCCGGGGACACCGCCCGGTGACTCCCGGAGCACCCGACGTCCCTGGTACCCGTCCGCCGCTCGCCCGGGGGCGAGGCAACGGCCGGTCTCGCGAACGAGACCTCTCCTCCCTCTCTCGGGAGTCGCGCCTGGACCCTAGAGGCCAGACACGGGGCGCCGGTTCTGGACCGACGCCCACGCCACCTACCTACATTGTCCTTACTGCCGACCTCCGAGAGGCTGCGGCGTCCTGCTGGAGAGAGAAGTGCGTCCCCGGCGACGGGAAGGGCGACGCGACGGAGCCTCACCCTAGAGGTCCCCGCCGGCGCGTCCCCCGCGCGCCCGGGACTGAATCCCTCTCCGGTTCGGACTTCGAGGGCCCACCCGTTTGCCCCTGAGCAGTTTCACGTACTCTTGAACTCTCTCTTCAAAGTTCTTTGCAACTTTCCCTCACGGTACTTGTTCGCTATCGGTCTCGCGGCCGTATTTAGCCTTAGATGGAGTTTACCACCAGCTTAGGGCTGCACTCCCAAGCAACCCGACTCTGGGGAGTTCGCCACCCGAGAGACGAAGCGGCGACTATGGGCCTCGCACCCGCTCTGGGCAAGAGCTCCTGTCAGGGAGACTTGTCGCCGTCGTCCGCGGGGGAAGGCTCGCTCCCAAACGCCACATTCCGCGCGACCCCTTCGGATCGGCGGTTCGGCGCTGGGCTGTTCCCTGTTCGCTCGCTGTTACTGAGGGAATCCCCGTTGGTTTCTCTTCCTCCGCTTATTGATATGCTTAAATCCAGCGGGTCGTCTCGTCTGATCTGAGGTCGACGTCACTGCGCGAAACGACGCGACGAGCGCCTTCCGGATTTCGCCGGAAGCCCAACGCCGGCGAATCGCGGCGGAATTACTTACTAATCAGTTTGAGCCGACGCCGGTAACGAAGGCCAGGTCGGTTCCTCGTCCTCGAACCCCGAGTTCCACGCTCTCTCGTGCCGCCCATCTCGGCCCCGTCGTCGGACATTAGAGACCGTCTCCTCGGACGCTCCCGCCGTCGACCCACCCTAGGATCGACCCACCCAGTTCGGCGGTGTCTCTGCGACGGTCCATCTGCGCCCGCCCGCTCTTAGCGGCCAGCGGCGGCCCCGCATCACGAACTCTCTCTTTCGCGTAGGTTCGGGGACTCGGTCACCGTGTGCAAGCTTCATCCGACCCTCAGACAGGCGAGGCCCCGGGCAGCAACCCGAGGCCGCTATGCGCGTTCGAAAAGTCAATGCTCAATGTGTCCTGCAATTCACACCAAGTCTCGCAAATGGCTGCGTTCTTCATCGATCCGCGAGCCGAGTGATCCACTGCTCAGAGTCGTTACGCACTTTCCTTGTGCCGTCCCCGCGAACAGCCGCCGGAGCGGCGTTCTGCCTGGGACTTTAGCCTCACGACTTGGAAGTTTGACGCTGCCTTACTCGTTTCTCCTCCCGCAGGACACCCGGTCCGACGCGCTTCCGGCGCGTCGGGAGCGACAGCGTCTGGCTCCGTAACCGGGGCGAGAACGGGAGTCTTCTTGTCTTTCTGCTATTTGGGAACTTTCGTTCTCGTTCGAATTTTGGGAACTTTCGTTCTCGTTCGATTTTGGGAACTTTCGTTCTCGTTCGATTTTGCGTACTTTCGTTCTCGTTATCCGTGTTTCATTTTCTTTGCCTTCTCCTCCTCTCGGGCTCTCAGGCCGCTTCATAGATAAGTCTATCCGTGTTTCATTTTTCTTTTCCTTCTCCGGCCGTCTTGGCTCGGCGCGGAGTCATTCGATCACGAGGCGACTTGCGAAGAACTCGACAAATCTCTCTAATGATCCTACCACAGGTTCACCTACGGTAACCTTGTTACGACTTTTACTTCCTCTAAACGAACAAGTTCGGTCATCTTTCCGGCAGGTCCCCCCGGACGGATGCCCAGAGAGAACGCCAGTCCGAAGACCTCACTAATTCGTTCAATCGGTAGTAGCGACGGGCGGTGTGTACAAAGGGCAGGGACCTAGTCGCCGCGGACTGATGATCCGCGACTACTAGGAATTCCTCGTTCGAGGGGAACAGTTACAATCCCCTATCCCTATCACGAAGGAGGTTCAGCGGGTTACCCGGTCCCGCCGGACCGGGAGAACACACGCTGTTTCCTTCAGTGTAGCGCGCGTGCGGCCCCGGACATCTAAGGGCATCACAGACCTGTTATTGCTCCGTCTCGTGCGGCTGGACGCCGCCCGTCCCCCTAAGAAGACGGGCCCTCGGACTCGCAAGAGCCCTCTATTTAGTAGGCTAGAATCTCGATCGTTAACGGAATTAACCAGACAAATCGCTCCACCAACTAAGAACGGCCATGCACCACCACCCACCGAATCAAGAAAGAGCTCTCAATCTGTCAATCCTTCCGGTGTCCGGGCCGGGTGAGTTTCCCCGTGTTGAGTCAAATTAAGCCGCAGGCTCCACTCCTGGTGGTGCCCTTCCGTCAATTCCTTTAAGTTTCAGCTTTGCAACCATACTTCCCCCGGAACCAAAAAACTCTGGTTTCCCGGAAGCTGCCCGCCGAGTCATTTGAGGAACTCGGGCGGATCGCCGGTCGGCATCGTTTATGGTCAGAACTAGGGCGGTATCTGATCGCCTTCGAACCTCTGACTTTCGTTCTTGATTAATGAAAACATTCTTGGCAAATGCTTTCGCAGTAGTTCGTCTCGCGGCGGTCCAAGAATTTCACCTCTAGCGCCGCGATACGAATGCCCCCGTCCGTCCCTCTTAATCATTACCGTCAGTTCCGGAGACCAACAGAATAGAACCGAGGTCCTGTTCCATTATTCCATGCACCATTATCCGGGCAATTCTTCGCCTGCCCTGAGCACTCTAATTTTTTCAAAGTAAACTCGCCGGCCCCCCGCGACAGCCGGCGAAGGCCATCGCGGGGACCCGGCCTGTGACGTCCGGTCGGCCGCGGTTGACCGCCGTCTGGCGGACCGCGACCCCGGGACCGAGATCCAACTACGAGCTTTTTAACCGCAACAACTTTAATATACGCTACTGGAGCTGGAATTGCCGCGGCTGCTGGCACCAGACTTGCCCTCCAATAGATCCTCGCCGGAGGATTTAAGAACCTCTCATTCCGATTACGGGGTCTCGAGAGAGTCCCGTATCGTTATTTTTCGTCACTACCTCCCCGTGCCGGGAGTGGGTAATTTGCGCGCCTGCTGCCTTCCTTGGATGTGGTAGCCGTTTCTCAGGCTCCCTCTCCGGAATCGAACCCTGATTCCCCGTCACCCGTTACGACCATGGTAGGCGCGTGACCTACCATCGACAGTTGATAAGGCAGACACTTGAAAGATACGTCGCCGGGACGTGCCCGTGCGATCGGCCCTAAGTTATCCAGAGTCGTCACCGAATGCCGTCGCCCCGGGGGACGACGGATTGGTCTTGGTCTAATAAAAGCGCTCGTCCCCCTCGCGGGGTCGGAGCTCTGCTGCATGTATTAGCTCTAGAATTACCACAGTTATCCAAGTAACGTGGTACGATCTAAGGAACCATAACTGATTTAATGAGCCATTCGCGGTTTCACTTTGTTAAAGCCTGTACTTAGACATGCATGGCTTAATCTTTGAGACAAGCATATGACTACTGGCAGGATCAACCAGGTAGCGGCGGCTCGGAAAAATCCGATCCGAGGTCGAGACCTCCCCCGAGCGGCCCGCGCGATGGCGGCCGCGTCGTGTTCGGCACATCTCCCTCATCGTCTTCTCGTTCCGATCACCGAAACCTAAATCGTCCGCCGCAACGGTCCGTGTTTCATTCTCGCCGGGGCTCCTAGGAACCCCGGGCTAGTCCGGTGGGGATCTTAGAATCCCCACCCTGCGGCCACGCAACCCCGTCACTACGGTCCGCGTCCGCCTTCTTCGGCGCCTCGGTTACCCAAGCCGAGCGCCGCGGGACCAGGATGCCTCAGGAGCGGGCGAACCCGAGAATCGACCCCGCTACTAGAGGGGAGCCGTAGGCAGTCCTGAGTCCCAAGCGATTGCCGGGGAACTACCCGATCTTAGCCGAACAACGAGCCTTCGCAAATGTAACCACAGCTACAAGCTCCAATTGATCAGCGCCAACCGTGTCCCCACATATATAGTTTCGAAGTTTCGCACGGCTTCCACTACACGTTTTCCCTCTTCCCCACGCTCTCCCCTGCCCGGCGACGAAGAAAATTTCGTCTTTTCTACCGAGCCGCGATCCCTCCGAAAATCCATCCACCTCCCCAAACGAGGTGTCTAATCGCATCTCCGGAATCTCCCCTCTACGAATCCGTAATTATTTTTACGATTGCTTCACGGGAAGGGGTCGAAATTTGCGATCTCGCGGGGGTCACTCCGCCCGTAGACTTAACATGGGGCTCCGTAGACTTAACACGGGCCGCGCTTTCCGCACCGAAACGACGAAATCCGCCGATCCATTCCCGAAACTAATTACGTAAACAGAAAGATCCATCCATTCCACGCAAAAAAACATTCGAACCGTTAAAATCCGATCGGAGGAAGTGCTTTTAAAATATCATTTGAAATACCATGTTTACACCATTCACTTAGCATTAGCCAGGTTTTCGAACACGCTACGAATCGAAAATAAACTACCTAAAACCACATTAACAGCTTGCCTTGGATTAATTTAAGCTCATTCGATGTGAAAAGCCTCAAAATAATGCAGTCCCAGCACTCTGAATCCAGTAAGAAGCAATTACAGTGCACTCGCATGGGTTTCCTCGTTAAAACGCCACGACACCACTAAAAACATTCACAACAGCTTATTCCCTGCAAAAAAATGCAGCAATCAGTCACAACAGCCCACGACGACCATAAACACGACACGATCCAACAGCTGCAGTGTGAAATTTGGCTGGAAACTGCTTTTCTACCCATCAAGAGACCGCCTCGTTCAAATACATTCCAACGACCCTTCGCCACTACAGTAAAAACCTCCCCATGCCCCAATAAAACTTTTAAACCCTCAAAATCGTTATGATTCATCGACACCAGCACAACACCCGTCACGTGCACCGATTACACAATCCACTTGGCCAATTAATTCACTGCAAACTTCATTTACAGACGCCCTCGTTAAAGATTTTAACGAGTTTAACATTGCTGCACTTTCTGAAAGCACCACAGCATTTCCTAAAACTGCCACCACACAGAAAGTAGAGCTCATTCCTTCATCACAACACTCTAAAGAATCACACAATACCGATTGGCACACACATCACTGGTGGCGAAGCTTTTTCATATCCAAAACAAACCTATACTGCACACCTTCGCTCGTTAAACGTTACATTCACACTTACAACCAGTGAGCAGGCTGCACATCAATCAGACAGACACAAACAAAGCTTGAAACACATTAAACAATGCACGTGCACCTCACATTTCACCAACAGAGCAGTTGGGGATCAACAGTCATCCCGAACAACGGTTACCCAGTTCTCGTTAAAGTTACAATTCCACCGTTACCCTTAATTAAAATAATGTGTTGAGCTAATTCTCACCTTCACAACGTTTAACACACCACCCATTAGCAGAAGGTAAATTTAGTAATTAAATAACCGAAAATCAATAACTGTAATCACAATCAATGGCAAATTGGCAACATTACGCCGCCGAAACTTTTCTCGACACAACACTTCCCAGGTCCTCTGCTGCCACTTTAATCGCTACCACAACTTTAATTAATTAATGATACCCTCACATGCATCCTAGCCCATCATAAAAGCCCAGCCTATTAATTTGTGACACAAATCTATTCCACACAGGTAACGGTACAAGTAATAACATCAACTCCTTTTCCAACGTTTCATCATTCGTGCAAGAAAAAGCTCAAATGCTGTTGCTTGGAGTTTAATAAAGTACTAATTTCAATCATTTCATCAAATATACAATAAAAATCTCCCCACAAGTAATATTCTCTCACTACAATAAGCAAACTCAGAATATGCACGCGTGTGCATAGATACCATACGTTACAAGCAATCAACTTGTCTGAACTTGACCATTTCTCTTTAGGTTACATGATAGTGTTTTACATGGGTATTCTTTTGTACTGCATTCCTTCCATTAATGTTTTTCCCATTGTAGATCATTACACAACAAAAAAGTTACATGCAATGTAACACACGAACAATATACTACTACCCGAGCAGGGCGAGGTGGAATTTCAATGTGTGACGTTAACACTGGATCTTGTGTTTGTAATTATGATATTCATATTGCATCTTGTTTTTCATAATGTAACTATTACGTAATGCATTAAACATCTCGTTGTGAAAATTCATATGCGAATGAATGAACATAAGAGATTTCAGATTTCAGATCTTTCACAAATTTCTGGTTGCCATTTCACTACACAGACAGTACTTTATTTTTTAAATTAAGTGTGATTTCCACAAAACCAGTGGGGTTTGAAGTATAAATTTTGTCCAGAGTAATTTCTTTTTGTAAATATTTTTGAATAATAAATTTTGAATAATAAGTAATGTTTTTTGAGATATTACACGTTATGTCCTCAGAATTTGCTCGTTTTCAGTACTTATGCCAGACATTGTACACTGAAAACCACACCATTTATTTGAGTACTTTTAATGCTGTACAACCATCACTGTTATGTGTGTGCAATGAACTACATACAAAATATTCTCACAGTTATGACAGTTTCTCGTGTAACCGTACATGAATTTTAACAAAAACATTCCATTTCCTTTTCATTCTCAAAGTATTTACTTAATTATTATGATTGGACAAGATCCTAGTTCATTGCACGGCTTACGTTATGTTACAAATTTTCATAGCAAATTATCAGCGTGCATATTTTTATTTTTGAGAAAAATTTTTCGTGTGCAGTAAAGGTAAATAGAGTTACGTAATCTTCGAAAACAATTAAGTGTCAAAACCATTGCTGCAGATGATTTAAATTGGCCATTTCGATTGTGACTGTGTGCATTTTGTTAAGTTTCATTTCCTCATGTATTTCTGTTTCCATTCTTTTGTGCAAGTTCGTATCAAATTTGCTGTTGCTGTATATTAACAAATAATCAAAGCGATTACGTTAGGAGAGAATTGATAATAAACAAATCCTTCATGAAATGGCTACCTAATCCCTGACATAAATTATTCATTTCATAATGTTGAAACATGGAAATGGTTGAAACTCACCTGCACCGTGCACCACCCGCAGAGAAGTGTCAACAACTCACAATGATGACACTTTAAAATCACAATAAAATTCTCACTAGCACAAAACAGTTCAAACACTACACACTACTGCTTCACAGCCATGTAAACTGAGATCAACAGATGCTTTCCTTGTGATATCGGATTTTCACTTTGAAGTGTTATTAATTACCATCATCAATTGCGTAACACAGATATCAATGCCTTTTTATTCTTCCTTCTCGAACCAACTGCAATTCACACACACACCAACAAACACAACCGGACAACTTTTCACTCGTCACAGAAGACTTAACTGCGAATTAGATGAACTGCATCTGTCAGGTATCTTCTTCTGAGGTATTGTACTGGTGACACACCAGCGTCTAACATTTCTCACTTCCACACTACTAGAGCAATGGCACGCATACATCACTGTGCCCATCAAATTCATAGACGCCTGTCTATCATCTGTCTTCCTTGCAAAGAGAAAATGAAAAATTGTAATATATATATATATATATCACTAACTAATCAGATGTATTTAGTTATTAGTTAATATCTTTTGATTCGATGGAACATAGATTTATTTATAAGCCATTGAATAATATTAAACTCAAGCAATGTGACACCCCCCCCCCACCCCCATTACTTGTGTGTTTGTTCTATTTCTTCTTATCCCCCACAGAAGATTATCCTCAGATCTCGTAGTCGGTCGAACGGAACGAATGCTAGAGAGCAAGCCCACAAAGACCGGTATTGCTACCGCTTCTCTCTGAATGTACTTTCGGGTTCGCGCTGCACGGAGGGGCAATTTTTTTTTCGAATCCCTCCGCGAGCAACGTCCTGAAAGTGGCGGAGAGCAGTGTCGTTGGCATCCCTTTCTATCTCTGCGTTGGTCGGCGGCAGCTGCACGTAGGGACATAGAAATTTCGCTCTCTCTCGAAGAGCTGAAAGGGGACGGTACTTGATATCGGGGAACGCCGATGAGAATCGAGGTTGTCATCCGTCTCTCCGTCGCACCTTGCCGTCGGCAGATGCGCGTAGGGACATTGAATTTTTTTCGGACATAGAATTTTTTTCGGACATAGAATTTTTTTCGGACATAGAAATTTTTTCGCTCTTTCTCGAAGAGCTGACGGTGCTTGATATCGGGGAACGCCGATGAGAATCGAGGTTGTCATCCGTCTCTCCGTCGCACCTTGCCGTCGGCAGATGCGCGTAGGGACATTGAATTTTTTTCGGACATAGAAATTTTTTCGCTCTCTCTCTCGAAGAGCTGAAAGGGGACGGTACTTGATATCGCGGAACGCCGATGAAAAGCGTGGTTGTCACCCGTCTCTCCGATGCACCTTGCCGTCGGCAGATGCGCGTAGGGACATAGAATTTTTTTCGGACATAGAAATTTTTTCGCTCTCTCTCTCGAAGAGCTGAAAGGGGACGGTACTTGATATCGCGGAACGCCGATGAAAAGCGTGGTTGTCACCCGTCTCTCCGATGCACCTTGCCGTCGGCAGATGCGCGTAGGGACATAGAATTTTTTTCGGACATAGAAATTTTTTCGCTCTCTCTCTCGAAGAGCTGAAAGGGGACGGTACTTGATATCGCGGAACGCCGATGAAAAGCGTGGTTGTCACCCGTCTCTCCGATGCACCTTGCCGTCGGCAGATGCGCGTAGGGACATTGAATTTTTTTCGGACATAGAAATTTTTTTCGCTCTCTCTCTCGAAGAGCTGAAAGGGGACGGTACTTGATATCGCGGAACGCCGATGAAAAGCGTGGTTGTCACCCGTCTCTCCGATGCACCTTGCCGTCGGCAGATGCGCGTAGGGACATTGAATTTTTTTCGGACATAGAAATTTTTTCGCTCTCTCTCGAAGAGCTGAAAGGGGACGGTGCTTGATATCGCGGAACGCCGATGAAAAGCGTGGTTGTCACCCGTCTCTCCGATGCACCTTGCCGTCGGCAGATGCGCGTAGGGACATAGAATTTTTTTCGGACATAGAAATTTTTTCGCTCTCTCTCTCGAAGAGCTGAAAGGGGACGGTACTTGATATCGCGGAACGCCGATGAAAAGCGTGGTTGTCACCCGTCTCTCCGATGCACCTTGCCGTCGGCAGATGCGCGTAGGGACATAGAATTTTTTTCGGACATAGAAATTTTTTCGCTCTCTCTCTCGAAGAGCTGAAAGGGGACGGTACTTGATATCGCGGAACGCCGATGAAAAGCGTGGTTGTCACCCGTCTCTCCGATGCACCTTGCCGTCGGCAGATGCGCGTAGGGACATTGAATTTTTTTCGGACATAGAAATTTTTTTCGCTCTCTCTCTCGAAGAGCTGAAAGGGGACGGTACTTGATATCGCGGAACGCCGATGAAAAGCGTGGTTGTCACCCGTCTCTCCGATGCACCTTGCCGTCGGCAGATGCGCGTAGGGACATTGAATTTTTTTCGGACATTGAAATTTTTTCGCTCTCTCTCGAAGAGCTGAAAGGGGACGGCGCTTGATTGACATCGTGGAAGGCCGATGACAAGGAATTCATCACATTAAGAGTTGACAATTACATCATAGTCGATTGGTGATGGAGAAACAATATGCGATGCGTGACAAAGTGTTAGCTACTACATTGTTTCGTCTGGGAATATACCTGATATCAGCTCCCACTCGTCCTACTTTCCCTACTTTTTGGTAAAATGTCATACTTTCTAGTTTTTTCTTACTTTTCCTACTTTTTTACCAAATTCTATCGACAAAATTTGTGTAATTGGTTTTAATTGAGCAGGCAACTATTTATAAATAGCCAAATATTAGAAATGTTGGAGAATGCAATAAATGATTCGGCCGAAGCAGACATTTTATCATTTTTGAGGTTATTTGGAGGGGGGGGGGGGGGTGTATGTGGACAATTTGGTTGATTAATTTTTCATTTGCTTAGTTTGAGGGTTAAACAAGTATAGTAGTCATTAGATGGGGAAAATAATTTCGTATTTATTACTTCGTAGTCTTGGACAGTAGCTAACATTCATCATTCAATGTAATATAATTTATATGAGGAGAGACAGCAAAGAATTATCTGTGGTTTCTAGTACACTGTTTTGGCCAAAAATTGTTTTTGTAACCATTTTGTAAGTCATTTATCAATTTGCTTTGGCTTGAGTGAATCTTATAGGAAACCGGAATAGTGCTACGAAAGAAAAAGTTAATTGAAAATTAAATTTTTTTTAAAATTTGTTAAATTTTTTTTTCCAAGAAAAAAAAAAAAAAAAAACGTGTTTAGGGATTTTCTTCCATTACGCTATGATTATGTTGTGTAAGGGAGGGGGGGGGGGGTTACCCTCCGCATCTTACTTTTTAGTCGTGCGTTTTCCTACTTTTTCTAATTTTTTGAGTGGGAGCCCTGGAGTAGTAAATTCTGCGATATAATTCAATTGCCATAGTTGTCGAGGCGAAGCTTTGTTTAAACTTTATAACTCCCTTAAAATTTGTTTAATCCTAAAACGCTAAAGCAAAAAAAAAAACCTTTCCATATTAGTTTTTCACAAGGAATAACATTTGTCATTATTGAGTGGTCGATAAATACCACCCTGTATAAAACCGGACCATAACTGATACTTGCAATTGGTGTTTAATGCAACAGTAACAGGGGTGTTTGATTTGATTTTTTTTTTTCTTGACGTGAATACATTTTTTAAATCATCTGACGATATTGAATGCATTCTAAATTTTCGTGAGGAAAATTTAAATGCTGATACCTCAGAAAATATTTAGAATATGTCGAAGATTTTAATGTCTGCGGTTAAATCTTGTTAGAAACAAATCCAATGATAGGCCGTCTCTTCGTCACACGCTGGTGGTCTTGAACTTCACATAGGGACATTGCAAATTTTCGGAGAAAATAATTCTGCCGTGCGTCGAAGCTGCTTATCCTCGGCCTTCCGCGACAGCGTACCGTCTTTCTTTCAGCTCGTCGAGAGAAAAAAATTCCAAAAAAATTCCAAAAGAAATTTCCATGTCCCTACGCGCATCTGCCGACGGCAAGGTGCGACGGAGAGACGGGTGACAACCTTGCTTTTCATCGGCGTTCCCCGATATCAAGCACCGTCAGCTCTTCGAGAGAGAGCGAAAAAATTTCTATGTCCGAGAAAAATTCTATGTCCGAAAAAAATTCAATGTCCCTACGCGCATCTACCGACGGCAAGGTGCGACGGAGAGACGGATGACAACCTCGCTTTTCATCGGCCTCCCGCGATATCAAGCACCGTCCCCTTTCAACTCTTCGAGAAAGAGCGAAAAAATTTCTATGTCCGAAAAAATTTCTATGTCCGAAAAAAATTCAATGTCCCTACGCGCATCTGCCGACGGCAAGGTGCGACGGAGAGACGGATGACAACCTCGATTCTCATCGGCCTCCCGCGATATCAAGCACCGTCCCCTTTCAACTCTTCGAGAAAGAGCGAAAAAATTTCTATGTCCGAAAAAATTTCTATGTCCGAAAAAAATTCAATGTCCCTACGCGCATCTGCCGACGGCAAGGTGCGACGGAGAGACGGGTGACAACCACGCTTTTCATCGGCGTTCCGCGATATCAAGCACCGTCCCCTTTCAGCTCTTCGAGAGAGAGCGAAAAAATTTCTATGTCCGAGAAAAATTCTATGTCCGAAAAAAATTCAATGTCCCTACGCGCGTCTGCCGACGGCAAGGTGCATCGGAGAGACGGGTGACAACCTCGCTTTTCATCGGCGTTCCGCGATATCAAGCACCGTCCCCTTTCAGCTCTTCGAGAAAGAGCGAAAAAATTTCTATGTCCGAAAAAATTTCTATGTCCGAAAAAATTTCTATGTCCGAAAAAAATTCAATGTCCCTACGCGCATCTGCCGACGGCAAGGTGCGACGGAGAGACGGGTGACAACCACGCTTTTCATCGGCGTTCCGCGATATCAAGCACCGTCCCCTTTCAGCTCTTCGAGAGAGAGCGAAAAAATTTCTATGTCCGAGAAAAATTCTATGTCCGAAAAAAATTCAATGTCCCTACGCGCATCTGCCGACGGCAAGGTGCGACGGAGAGACGGGTGACAACCTCGCTTTTCATCGGCGTTCCCCGATATCAAGCACCGTCCCCTTTCAGCTCTTCGAGAGAGAGCGAAAAAATTTCTATGTCCGAGAAAAATTCTATGTCCGAAAAAAATTCAATGTCCCTACGCGCGTCTGCCGACGGCAAGGTGCATCGGAGAGACGGGTGACAACCTCGCTTTTCATCGGCGTTCCGCGATATCAAGCACCGTCCCCTTTCAGCTCTTCGAGAGAGAGCGAAAAAATTTCTATGTCCGAGAAAAATTCTATGTCCGAAAAAAATTCAATGTCCCTACGCGCATCTGCCGACGGCAAGGTGCGACGGAGAGACGGATGACAACCTCGATTCTCATCGGCGTTCCCCGATATCAAGCACCGTCAGCTCTTCGAGAAAGAGCGAAAAAATTTCTATGTCCGAAAAAAATTCAATGTCCCTACGCGCATCTGTCGACGGCTAAGTGCGTGCTATGTAGGTACTGTCAGTTATACAACATGCTATCCCAGTTTGGGGTGGTGACTACGAGACTAATGTTACCATGGTTAGAAGGTCTTAGCAAAAAGTAATCAACAAATGGATCCCAAAAAAAAGTGCACTGTAATATATCATAACTATAGATTCAATACTAAGGAAGTTCAGCTTTATAAAACAATATCATTTATCCACAAAAACCCTGCATAGTTCAAAATGAAACAAACAGTGAGAAAAACAAGAGGGAGGAACATGAAACAAACACGGCAGCGGCAATACCAAATAAAACTATAATATATACTATATATATACCATATACTAGAAACTATTTCGCACCTACAGAATATACTCATCTGAAGCACGATAATGAAAAATGCATTAAAAAATTTCAACGAATTAAAGATATCAGTCAAATTTCTTGATAATAGAATGCAATCTGTCTTTCTTATTTTTTCTGGGTATATTCCTTATAATTGTTTGTGTTTGTTATTTTTTTTTTTTTTAAATCTGATCAATTTTTAAGTTCAATCAGCATCAAAAGTCTATGGTTACAAATTAGTGACATCAATTTCTTCAAACTACAAGCACAGCGATACATAAATACTAATTTCTGCATACTCAAGTCGAGATACGAGTGCTGCTTTTTTTTACCAAGTAGTATGAATTAACCCTGAACAGATCGTATGATCCCTTGGGTTAATATTTTGCAATATGTATTTCTCTCTCTCTGTGTTATTCAAATTTCAAAATTTCTGAAAATTTATCAATTCCAATATGTCATGTTACCTTAATGTACGTATAATAAATCAAATAATAAATTCATGTAGAGTGCTCACATTACAAGAACGAGATTACTCTCAGAATGTGCTGCTCATGGATGTGATATTAATTTTTTTTTCTTCCACGATACAAAATCACTCATTATATACAATTTAAATGATAACAACCGACATAATCACCTCACAATGAATTCAATGGCAACTAATCAATATCCAACATTCTTTCAGCGTCCAGCATAATAGACTCGGAAAAAAAATTGCAATTTTAACAACACCTCACGATCAAACAGTTACTTCAAAATTAGATTTTAATTAGATTTAATTAGACTTTTCACAAATTACTTCGAAGCAGAACCGAACTGGATTGATAAAGGATGATGCTATTCTTATAACTTGTTATTATTCTTTCGTTGCTTTCAATACAACTGTCATTATTATTTATTACTATTGTTCATGTGAATAATTTCCAGTTATTCACAATATTTAATTTATTTATAACAGTAGTCATTAATAAGAGTTACACTCTCGAGGGACCAAAGAATACTCTCCCGAAGAGAAGATTACACATATTACACAATACGTGTGCTTACAAATATCGATTACGAATAACTTGAGAATAATTTTTCATATTAATATCCTCCAGTAATTTACAGTAATTACACTTCTGCCCACATTATTCTCGACATATCTAGTTGAGATAAATCACAAAAAAGGAAGGTGTTAGCTGATCGGAAAATTCCTCATAATCTTTTAGCCATGTACATACATTAATAGTGCCATTTCACCAAAGATTACGTAATGAAATTATTATCATTCAGTTATTATTCGCCAAATACTACTTTATATCATGCTTCATAAAGGCTCTCAACTTACAATGAAATTAAGTAAATCTGTGTGACATTCTACATGAGCACAGCGACAGAAAATATATCACAAATTTCATTTATTACAGTTTATTATTATACCCTACTTGCGAGAAGACTGAAAGAATTCCTACCTTGCTGGGAATCCATCTGTTATTCACTTTTCCTGAAAAAAATGAACTTAAAACACGTTTTGTTACTCACACATCTAAACATACACTATTTGTGATTGCTGGAAATAGAAAATGAGTCTCATCTGGGTAACAACAACATATGTAACTTACATTGCAGAAAATCTGAAATAATAATCATTTACAAAATTAAAAACTTCATAACAACGTATTTGTCACTGGAAATCAAATTCACAATTTAAAAAAACCCATACATCATATAGAATTCAACTGCTTCGCAAAAATGATTATAATGAATGCTTTCTCACATTAATTAAGTAAGAACAGTTTCTCACGAAGTAAAAAAACAGAGAGTAGGAAATTGTGTAAAATGCATTGCGACGAGTAATAAAGTAACTTCATATTATATAACCGCATGATAAACATCATAACAAGCAGTCTAACACTTCGGTATATAACAATTATTATGAACAATATCAATTATTATGGAAGCCGTCGCGTCAGGCACATGCAATTATAACCCTACAGACAAGCTAAGAATATTCCTATCTACGTGTATGTTTGTATTTAGTAGATATATCTATGTGTCTGTGTGTGTGTGTGTACACACGTGCATTTTATAATATTTAAAAAATTAATAAAATATTTTTCATAAATTACACTAGATTACTTACTCCGTCTCTACAGAAAACCAAGGATTAATTAAAATTTAATGAGTAATGTTGAATTTTTCTGAATGTCGCCCACATTCTTTAACTAATTAATTAACTAATTATATAATCAATTAAGTATATAACTAAACCTCGATCCCGGCGTCGTTTGCTTATCCCGTTCATTTCGGCCACATTTTTAGCTAAAAGTTATTCCGCTGCTTAAAAAAAACCAATTAACAATTGATCGATTAATTAATCATTTAATTGTTCATTTGGTAATTAATTAATTCATAATGATACATTGGCCAACAGTTCCGTTTACTCACCACGTATCTCGTCTGCTTCGGTGATATCCAAACACTACTGAAAAAAATTAATTAACAGCTATTATCAGCGAACGATCAATAACTACAGGCAAATTAAAACACGCCACACAATAAGACAATGAAAGAATAAGAAAGAGAAAGAGACGCCCGTTAAGAACTCCAACAACGAATGAAGCATTCCAGCTAATCGCCTGACGTTTCGAAGAAAGATACGTACGCCAGTATTCCCAGGTGTACGCGAGTAATATTAATTAATAACTTTCCATGTAATTACTTATTACAAAGGAGATTGCTTTATTTCAACTGACATTTCCTGTCAATTGGGCGTTGCCAGTCACCTTGTTTTACGCGCCAACCGCGCATTCATTCTGTCGATGGTTAGCGTTTTTAACTTCCCTTTTTTTCTTTTTTGGTTATTGCATTAAATCAAATTAAATTACTCTCATTTCGTAATCATTCGCGATACACTTTAGTACTTCAAATACATCGACCGTTCTCGATTTCAATCACTGCAAAACTTTCACTTGTTTGCCATCACGATCACTCACCCAGAGTGACCAGTTTCATGCGGGTCATTACTGCGTCGTCCCAAGCAGTGCCGCAATTAAATACTTTGTCACCCGGGACAAGCCAGAATTTTGGCGCCCCTTGCTTGCATGTACAGGAAGCAGTCGAAGGGGGAATCGGGCGCCCCTTCTGGTTCAGCGCCCTGCAGGACCGTTTTTAGAGCATTACGGGCCAAGTGATGTTTTTGAGGCCCTACCTGGTAAATTCTCATTTTTGTGAGGCCCCTCTTCTTTCGAAGCCCCGCCCGGGTGGGCCCATGCGTTAAGAGGGCACTGGCGCCCGGGGCACCCGAGTGTTCGTTCGGTCAAATCAAATGAATTCTGAATGCGTCAAAGTTTTAATCGCGTTTTGAAAATTCCAGCAGTTCTGATAATAGCAGTTCTGTGAATATTACTTAATTATTACCTTAACAATTACCTTACTTAATTATAACAAAATTAATCGCGAAAGAGATTTTTCTAAGGTAAGGCATCAGTAAGTGCTGCCATCTATCACTTCCGAGTATAACAACACACGCCGCAGAATATATCATTTACGTAATTTACATTACTACCGAACTATATAACTTTAAGTTCGCAGTTAAATCGCAAATTTCAAATTATTTAGAAAATCAGAGAGAGAGAAAAAAGTACGACATTTGAATGGACACGTAGGAGCAGTCACTCCTATAATGCGAGGAGGGATGGATGGAACTAATAACTGCTTAAATGATAGAGTCCAATCCCGTTATAAATAATTCTTCGAGAGAAATACGGGACATTAGTATTGCGGGAAATGGTGCATTACTGCAAATTGCAGTGGATTAAAATGCATTCCACGAAAAAAAAAAAAACGTTCAATATTCTCATGCATAGTTGTAATTATCATAACATAATTTACGTCAATCTTTGACTTCAATAAAAATGCAAATACGCTTCGTGTACAATACGGGAACGACCGGGACACTTTTGCCAAAAAGTCGGGACGGCCAAAAAAAAAACGAACGTTATAAGACCGGAGAAATACGGACTCTTCGTTACAGATTAGAACGTTTGAACGAAATTCAGTTGTAAGGCATTCTAGATTTATTTTGGATTGTTCATATGTAACGACTTATCTGGGGGGGGATTAGAACAGTTAAAACGAGATTTTCATTCGCTAAAACGGGATTGCAGAACTTTTACAAACGAAAGTTTCAGCAACACGGAAATTATTAAATTATTTATAAATTAATAATATATATCATATCCATTCCGCGTAATAATTCAACTCCTCCTCATTCGCCTCATCTGTATTCAAACGAGATCGGTCTGGGTCCCTCATGTGGTGCCATCTGCATTTCAAAAATATGTAATTGAATACGCAAATTGAATTTCAATAATAAATGTAATTATACCTTTTCCTTCATCTCTGCACTTCTCGTAAATCAATCTTAAGTACTTGATGACATTCAGCAAAAAAAAAATTTCCTTTAACGCAATTAATAAAAAAACCCAAACTGTTGAAATTGAATTTCTTCCGATTACTAATGCGGCAGTTTTTTTTTTTTCCTCTCTCATGAAAATATATTCCTTTCCATTTTCCCATCAGTTGCTGAATCGGACGACGATCATAACGACAATTGCATAAATATCATCACGATCACAGAAATATCAGAATTCAGGGTAATAATTCAAAGGGAAGAGTAGGGGGGGCTTCTTCACTGAAGGTTCCGCCAACACAGTTGATAACGAAGTTGCGGAATTCGTTATATCCGAACGGGCTTGAAAAATTACGCATTTCATTAAAAGGTAGAACAATCTCAACGGTATACATTGTTGAATAATGTGAGTTTCCCTAAATGCATAGACGTTGCACTCAAAGTAGTAATAAAAAATCGAAAGAGGTCAATACTGTAATCAATACGTATATGATCAACGCACTTAGTAATCGTTATTCTTTTCAAATCATTTTTCGCAAAATTCAACGTACAAGCACAAAACCTTTTCAACCAAAAGCCCGGTTGCTCTTTTCCTCCGTCCGTCATTTAGAGGAAAAGAAAAAAAAGAGCTTCCTGGAATCTCTTGCTTGCTCCGATTTTCGGCTTCCACACAGGTGTCAGAAACTGAAGCTGTACACTTTCAAGGATAACAACGTTGCTTCAAAAACTGCACCGAAACTAGTTGGGATTCGTAAATGAGCTTAAAAAGGGTGTTTCGGAACTTGGATTCACCCCAGTCACTCTTTTCTGTTGCGGTTTCCCAAAAATAGAATTTCCCCAGTAGAGAAAACTGCAAACAAAAATATATGGCAATACTCAAAACGCCGTGTGGATAATGTCTTTCAGGAACAGTCAGTTGTAAATTCGTTTCAGGCGTACCTGAAACCGGCCACACAGTCAGCAAAAATACCCATCCAGAGAGAGAGATTTATATAATTTTTCAGAACTTTTCCTACTTACAAATTACCCATTGAAAATCCGGGACGCATGGCCATTCAGAATGTGAAAATTCATTTTCTTTCTTGGCAACACTAGTCATTGATGGTAAACAAAACGAGCGAGTTTCTAAATTCGTTAACGCTGGCTACGTTCCGTGTGTAAACGAAACAATTAGTAAGGCTAACACACAACGCGCACGGATAAAACTATCGACTCTGTGATTCCTAACAAGTGAGTAACATCAAACTCTGGTTGGTACCCTTATGCTCGCCGCGACAACGAATATCGTGAAATTCTCCCCGCTACAAACAGAAACTAAAGGATTACAAATAATAATCACAAGTAGTAACAAAAAAAAGACACATTTTAAAAAAAATACCAACTTTTATTCAGCATCGTCTCCGTTCAGAGCCTCAAAAAGTGGAATTACAGTCTCCAAATTTTCGAGAAGTTTTATCATATAATAATTTTATGCAACACTTGAAATAAATAAATAAATAAATAAATGCAAGGGTATTACGTTTATGTATTTATATTTATGTAATGTATTTTGTTCGATTTCATTCAATCGTATATAATCTATACGATTCTATTTATCTATATCTCGTTTATTTGACTTTTCCCATATTTCCAAAAATTAAAAATTTATTAAATACAAAATATTTATACTTCGAATAATATTTGAACATTATCCAAACAGTATTTGAATAACCTATCTTGAAAAAGGGAGGAGGCGGAAGTTAATCGTGGTCCCGGAGGGGGGCAAAAAAAGATCGAGAACCACAGGCTTCTGGCTTACACAGATGAAAAGTAATCGCAGTGGTGGTAATGAAAAATTGTTTTAACAGACAGGCATCAAAAACTGGAAAACGCTAATGGAAACCGTGAAAAAACGAATGCTTTTGGATAATGTTTCGAACACAATAGGTACATGATAAAAAACTTACTTTTTTTTCAATGTTTTTTACATGGCTTGAATTTTTCCTGGATTTGTCAAGCCCTCCCTGTCAAAATTTTCCTGCCTGCTAAAAACTACAAAGAAGCTTTCTGCACGATTCTGTACTTCAACAGGTTAGAAAAAAATAAAAGATTGGAAACTTGCATTAGCTTGTTAGCGAGGTTGTTGGAAAATTTAAAAAAGAACAATTCTTTCGTTAACTTTAAATTCTTTCGTTAACTAATAAACTTAAAAAATACGTTAAAATAGGCATTTCAAAAAAGTCATTTTTGCCCATCATTACTTACTTGTAATTTCATCAAGTTTCACCGATATGCAGTCCGTTCAGAAAATTCTGACAAATCTGATCTGATAAATGGAATTAACGTACAAAAAGTCTGGACAGACACCCACCGATATATTTGCATATATAAAACCAACTTATTTCATTAACATTTGCAATGTTTTCCTAATCGAGGCTACATCTAAATACGCAACACAATGCAACGTGCACGCTTCGATATTCAATCGAAAAAAAAATATTAATTAGAATTTATGCAAGCTAACAAATTTTAAGGTAAATGAGTTTAATTCATGATTTTTTGCATACACATCAGGAAATGTAAAATATCAAGATAGATATTTTTTCCCGAGTAACTATTATTCAAAACACGAAACACTTCCGGCTACATAAAATTAATTTTCTTGTTTAATTAATCCATTGACAATATGTTTTCGCCCGTTTCCAAAGCAAAAAAAAAAAAAAAACCTAATTGGCTTTGTAAACGTTTCTTTTTCGATTGTTATTATTGTTTACGTATAATAAAATTTGATCAAGTGCCAATGAAATGTTTATTCATGTTTGTGAAATCAATTTGCGAAACCACTGCAAGAGAGAAAAGGGTTAAAACGGCAAGCTTTCCGTCATTTAGGTTTATCAAAAAAGCATTATACTTACAAAAAAAAAAAACACATTATCCAAAAGCATTCTTCGGCAAAACCCAACCCCGTCTAAAAGCTGACTTATTTAACACAACCCAATTACATCTGACGACAAAATCGTAAAAATCAATGTTATTTTTCAGTCCAACACATTTGTATCCGACATGTTCGAATACACTACTCAATCTTAGGATTTTTCACACAGTGTCAAGGAATGCCAAAAAACCCTACGTCAGTCAGCATTTCCACACCATAGGGAAAAAAATGCAGTCAACCCTCGGTTTAGTCTTGGACTAATATACATGCACCTCGTCCATATTCCTCAGCTGGCCGAAGTCGTAACGATGCATTTTACATTCATTTTCCCAGCTTACGAGTAAGTTCGCAAACCAAGGATGGGCTCTTCACAAAACCATCTACAATCAAAACGCAATCATCTGAAAAAAAATAAAAACCAGGCTCTAGACAACACGATTCAATAGTAAGTTCGAGTCCCGAATAGATGGTGGACTGCCGAACAGGGGTTCGAACCCAGGGCCTTTCAACAGAAGATATATTTGCTAACCTCTCTGCCTCTCTCTCGCTCAGAAAAAGAAATTCTACTCGTGCTGCCACCTAGATATTTCACAAGGAAACAACACCACTTTTTCGCACGATGAAATGGTCACGAATTCTCTACCAAACCTATTACACATTCCTTAAATGAAAACTGTTCAATCAAGTATCAAGAAATCAAGTATTCACAACTCTTGCTTCAACCGAACATTCAAATTCCACCGATCGGTAAATTGAAATAATGGGATACAACTGCATTAAATATTAAAAGTGGTATTTTGCTCGGTCGGAAAGCAGTACATGGCTAACCATAAAAAGTGAGTAAAAATGAAATCTTCCATAAGATTCATTCAAACAAATCAATAATTTGGATGCATAAAAAGAAAAGGCAACAACTCCAAGTTTTAAGGACAATCTGCGGTCGATTTTTCGTTGCTGCCCTTAGAATTCGCTGGGAAATCTGTGGATGACAACGATGCAATTCAACAACGAATGGTATAATATTTAAAATGAAATTTATAACATTTCAAGCGAACGTAAAATCATGCAGCAGCTACAATACGAATCACTTGAAATTTTGTCAGAAGCTTGAAATTATGCACCCTCTCTACAATTCCATCTAAAGTACATCTGCAATCCGCGAACAAAATCAAAACCAACAAACAGTCGATACAACGCAGAAAAAAAATTTCTAAACGGAAGGAGAAAGGTTGGAAAAAATTATCTAATCTCATCGTCCCAGTCTGGATTCGAACACACACACACACACACAAGTAACCACAGTCACACGCACTAACAACCCTGCAAATACAACACACCATAACAAAATCACCATTGTATTTCACTACAAAAATCCCGACAGGGAACAAGAAATTCAAAGCAATCTAGAAAAAAAAAAAACAAGGGATAAAAAAAATACAAAGATCCAAAACAATTCCCCTCGAAAGCAGATGTCCAAAGACTTTCCTTCGCTATCACTTCGTGGCGTAGATGATAGAGCGCTAGCTCTGCCAAACTCATAAGTTAAGCAGCTTTGAGCGAGGCTCACGAAACTCGAGGTGGTTTTACCAAAAATAACAGGGCTCTATGGGTGGGGGGTGAGGGGGGGCCCGGGGGCGGAGCCCCCGGCCCCCCACCCACCACAAACCCCCTGCCGGGGGAACGGGTGGGTGGTCCCACAGGGTTCAAAAAAAAAAAAAAAAACAACAGGAACTAATTTCTTCACATAATAAGAGCTTTGCGTATGTATCTTCTGTTTATATTTTTATCTCACTACACTCTTTATTAATAATTCTGTCTCTTATTTTTCCCTCTTTTCCTTATTCTATTGCTTAATTTTCACGTAAGTAAAATTAATTCAAATCTTTCTGTAATAACAAATTAAATTAGTATTATAATCAATAAACATTACTAAAACAATGAGGAAACATCAGCGTGACTGATGGGAAAACACATATTTTTCCGGAGCAGAGAAAAAAATCAACTTACTTTCCTTCTGGAACACACATTACTTACTTGGAATAAATGGCTTCGAACTCACAATACAATATCACCCAACCACAAGAAAAACTTTTGTTTGTACAAAAATTTGCGCATCACCGCGATGACGCGCACTCACTATTCAACAATCGCGGGAACACAAAATCGCTATTCTAAACACGGATCGATCACAAACAGCACACTCTAAGCACTACGACAAATCACAAACATGCTACACGAAACACCAGAATGAATCTCAAACACACGCGGTCGAAGATAAGGACATCTCATCAATCAATCCACTAATCGGATGGCAAGACATTAAGAGACCGCAGGTGGAGTAATGGTGACTCCCGCCATTTATCTGTACTCGATCACTGGCTCATCAGAAACACAAGCCAGCACGTGTTTCCAACGAGGCGAAACTTTAGCAGAAGCATTCAAACCTTCGGAAAGTTCCCTAAAAAAATATTAAAAATAAATTAAATTAGAAATAATGGGAAAGTATATAACTGCAAAATATGTGTAATGGGAAAGAGCAACAACCAACATTTTTGCCTCAGAAACCCGCAAGATCCCACACGGTATACATAGATCTCACCCGAAAACAAAGCAATGTGGTCCACAAAACTGTCAATTCCGCGGAAAAAGGAATGGAGTTTGAAAACTGTCAATTCCACAGAAAAAAAGGAATGTACTTACCACAGGATGGCTCAAAAAACTGTCAATTCCGCAGGAAAAGAAATGTAGTTTCCTTCCACAGGATGGCTCTAAAAACTGTCAATTCAGCAGAAATGGAATGTAGTTTCTGCAGGATGGCTCAAAAAACTGTCAATTCCGCAGAAAAAGGAATGGAGTTTGAAAACTGTCAATTCCACAGAAAAAAGGAATGTAGTTTCTGCAGGACGGCTCAAAAAACTGTCAATTCTGCAGAAAAAGGAATGTAGTTTCTGCAGGATGGCTCAAAAAAACATGTCAATTCCGCAGAAAAAGGAATGTAGTTTCTGCACGATGGCTCAAAAAAAAAAGTCAATTCCGCAGAAAAAGGAATGTAGTTTCTGCAGGATGGCTCAAAAAAACATGTCAATTCCGCAGGAAAAGGAATGTAGTTTCTGCACGATGGCTCAAAAAAAAAAGTCAATTCCGCAGAAAAAGGAATGTAGTTTCTGCAGGATGGCTCAAAAAACTGTCAATTCCGCAGGAAAAGAAATGTAGTTTCCTTCCACAGGATGGCTCTAAAAACTGTCAATTCAGCAGAAATGGAATGTAGTTTCTGCAGGATGGCTCAAAAAACTGTCAATTCCGCAGAAAAAGGAATGGAGTTTGAAAACTGTCAATTCCACAGAAAAAAGGAATGTAGTTTCTGCAGGACGGCTCAAAAAACTGTCAATTCTGCAGAAAAAGGAATGTAGTTTCTGCAGGATGGCTCAAAAAAACATGTCAATTCCGCAGAAAAAGGAATGTAGTTTCTGCACGATGGCTCAAAAAAAAAAGTCAATTCCGCAGAAAAAGGAATGTAGTTTCTGCAGGATGGCTCAAAAAAACATGTCAATTCCGCAGGAAAAGGAATGTAGTTTCTGCACGATGGCTCAAAAAAAAAAGTCAATTCCGCAGAAAAAGGAATGTAGTTTCTGCAGGATGGCTCAAAAAACTGTCAATTCCGCAGGAAAAGAAATGTAGTTTCCTTCCACAGGATGGCTCTAAAAACTGTCAATTCAGCAGAAATGGAATGTAGTTTCTGCAGGATGGCTCAAAAAACTGTCAATTCCGCAGAAAAAGGAATGGAGTTTGAAAACTGTCAATTCCACAGAAAAAAGGAATGTAGTTTCTGCAGGACGGCTCAAAAAACTGTCGATTCCTCAAAAGGAATGCAACTCAAAAACTGTCAATTGCCCACATTGTGAAACAAGTATCTGACACAAAATTGCTGCAACAAAAATGTTGAAAAAATAAACAAGCCACAGTTTTTGGCACATGGCAGTTTTTAAACTGTGAAGTCAAAAAAACCCTCAAATACTGCTTTAAACATAAAATTTTCCATCGAAAATGCACACATGAATTACATGTAATGCTTAAAGTGACTATGAAATATACATAATAATCTGATTCTAATGATGTTTACACATATATATATTGTATATCAACATCTGATTTTTTTTTACTACGTGTTTAAGATGCTATATATATATATGAAATATATACGTCGATTTCTGTTATTATTAAATTATATAGAAAATCCCAGATATTTCAAACAATATTCTTATTGTACATAACATTAGAATAATGTTGAGCGAATTATCCAAAAATAATTTTTTTTCCCCTGAAAAATATCATCAGTTCATTATTAGCAAATATTTTTCATTATTACCACATTTTCTATTCTTGGGATCCAATGGTATATTTTGTAAAAATGGTGTTTTTTTTTCTTTCAAAAAAATCTCATAAAAATCTCAATATATACATTTTTTTCTTATGTAGTATGTACATTTTCTAACCTTCTACGATGGTCTTACAATCCAATAAAAACACCACCTGAAGACACCACAGAGGACAAAACAGAAAATTAGCAATGCCTTTGCTCTCCAGTCAGAGGACAAAGACCGGCGTATTACAGAAAAATCCAACTTTGCTATTTGTTGTTCGAATCGTAATATGGAAACCTGTTTCAGAATTTTCATCCAATATTTTTTTTTTAGTCAAACAATTTCTAAGAATAAATATTTAGTCTATTATATTATTATTAAATGAATCATAACGGAAAATTTTGATAAAGTAGAGAAAAATGAAAAGATAAAATGCATCGTGCAGACAGGACGAGGAGCCATACAGCTAATGACCTCGAACCAATACCCGATGCACAAAAAGCAACTATATCAACATCATCTCTCCTTCACGGCCTGTTATTTCGTTTTCAATCAATGAATTTCATTCATTTTTCAAATTCTAAGAAAATCGATTTATTAGTTTCGTTTTTCTTTTCTTTGTGGAAACTGAAAATCTGAAAAAAAATCTAAACTCATAAAATTAGTCTCCAGTCAAACTAAACCATTTCCTAACTTTGGATTCGTCCATTGAAAACTTGAGAAATCGTTGAGGTGTAGAAAAATTATCTGACGCTACATGGTAAAAATGTATCTATTCGAGACATTTCGTACCTCAAAAACTTCAAAATTGAAAATTATAATTAAATTAGAGTTCGAAAAGGAAACGTCGTAATATCAACGTTTCTCATCGTTAAGTTACACATTCATTTAGATCGTTTTCGATGGTTTAAACCAGTTCGAGTCAAAAACGCAACCCATCTTAACAAGTATAGAAACAGTCAAGGAAAACGAAAGATACAAAATCCAGAACTGTCACTCAAACGTTGTGAAAATTACACAACAGGGCTTGACAAATAGCAGAAAAAATTTTTAGTCTTAAAAAAATTTTTACCTAAGAATACGGTCAATGACTTTCCAGTCAGTTTTCCTTCGACTTTTTCGGTGCATATCACAGATATCCTGCAACAAACGGAACAAAACGCATCACACATAAAGAAAGAAAACATAATGGGAAGTAAAAATACGTAAAGATATACACGAAACCGTTGGAAAATACCCGGATTCGCACACGAAAGAAAAAAAAACAAACGGAAATTAAGTAACAACGCGAACTACCAACTAAAAAGGATGGATTCATAAAATCTAATAATTAACAAAGAGCAATCAAGAAACAAAGGAAATAAACAAAGGACCCAACAAGGAAAAGGATGCAACGGTCTCTCCCAGTTGAATCCCACCGCCAGGTAGCGCAACGATCTAACGTTTGCAGTTCGCTCTAAGCCACAAAGATGGCGCTACCGGTCCCCAAAAAAAATATATTCATATTTAGTAATTAATGCACTACTAATTTATTAATAAATTAAAAATAACATCCCGAAATATTACTCCTAAAGTAACATCAGAAAATAATAATCATCCTGAAATCGACACGATGACGATAATTAATTAACACGAAATCGAAAATAATTAACACGAAATAATTAACACGAAAGCTAAAAACCAGCATAACGAAGCAAAACAAAGACACTCACGAATAACGACGGCACAACGTTCAACCCAAATCATCACTCAAACTGGCAAGGCAAACAACCTGCCATTAAGAACCAAGCGGAAACCGCACACAGAGTAATATATATTTAAGAACATCAAATTCAAAAATAATCAATTGAAAAAATCATCACCAATCGAAACGCAATCCAACGATTCAAATAATCTTGTTTGTCAACACCGTTGCCACTCGCACAACAGTCTAAGACCAAATCCAGACGGTTAAACAAAATATCGAACTAATAAGTAATCAGTTAATCAGGGCAATTAACGACGCATCTGTCGAAATATGGAATTTTTACGCCCCCTCAGATCGAATATGCTACGTTATCAGTTTTGTCGTTCACTTATAGTCCAACTTCATTTCTCTCGCAAAACAAATGAATCATTCACGAAACTGCTATTTCAAACACAAATATATTCAGCTCGCAGTTTTTTTAAATATATAATCACACTGGAAAATATATTACATATATTCAGGATACTCCTCAATGAAAATTCGGAATTACTGAAAAAATCCAGAGAGATTCAGAACTTTATGTGTATTACACATATACGTAATTGCGCTAATTTTAGGTTCTCCTATACGATATCGCACGCACGCAACGATTATATAACAAATTCGAGCTTTTCAGTTTTCTCCGGCACGATCATATAAAAAACCTACAAAAACGGGACATATGGGAACGCTATTCAGATAACGCTATTTTCAATAACACATACATAAATTCCAGCACCTAAACATAATCCAAACACGTTGCATAACAATAAATCGCCACGTTTCATCAACATCGTCCAAAAATATTCATAGCATAACTCCGAACGAGCAAAAAGAAAATTTCGTACGATCAGAAATCTACTTCTCACGACGCGTAAATTTTAATTTTCAATTAAAAAATGTACTCCCAAGTATTAAAAGTTGAGGTATCCGTACTACGTTGAAAATATGGATTTTCATTTTTTACAAAATTTGTTTTTTACATTTGTTGTTACATGCAAGTAATAATAAAGACTGTAAACGTGTTTTACGAAGAAATTTGTAAAAATTGATTCATTGCATCCTATATTGTTGAGATTACGAACCAAAATCAAAGGTCTATCACATATATATTTTGAATCGCAGTGTTTCATAGACAAAACTTGATTTCAAAAAATTCATATCACGCAATCCTTTAAATTTTGGTTCATAACATTACTAGCAAAATCACAAAGCATTTCATTAATAAATTTTTTTTGCAATCGAGTTTCACATGAATTTTGCCTAAAAACTATAATACACGGACAAAAATTTGTCACTGTTTTGACCATTTCTATCAAAAAATGTATTTAAAGTTCACTCCAGAACCATTTTAAAGAAAAGTGACAAGAAAGGTAGTGATGTTCCTTTCAGTATTTTATAAAAATATCCCGAAAAACTTCAAGTGATCTAGAGACGTGCCGCTCACAACGATCCGTAATTAAAGTAATCTGGGTATGCAGCGTAGTGCTCTAAAACTGTCACTCAATTTCTAAAATTACGTATGAAAATCGAGTGATCTGTAAATGTACCGCTCCGTTCATTTTTCAAGTATTACGTAAGATTTTTAGCCATTTCTGACACCCTCCCCAGCAAAAAAGAATATTTCGTACCTTCATAACCCCCCGTCATCAAAATTATCATTACATTTTGCATGGAAATTTTCTTTCGCAAAAAAAAAAAGATTTTTTTTCCCGATCGTTTCGGAATCTATAATTCACGCTCGGTTTCCGATGTTTTCCACAAACAGCTTAACTACTTAAATTAACTCCGAAATAGTTTTTCAAGATGCCTATTCATTCTGCTGCAAAAACCTATCGATACTCTTTCAGCTGTAATAAATAAGTACGTATACATGATAAATAAGCCCCTTGGCACATTTACAGAATTCGGCCGCTTTTTGTATTGCAATCCCTCCCCCTCAAAGAATACTGCAAAACAGTACACTGAATTCTGAGATATATTTCGACTTCTTATCGCAGCACTAACTCAATGAGATCAACGTACTGTTCCGAATGTAAATAAAGCACGTTTAATTCGTTTCGCAGTGCGGTCCTGCCTCTCTCTCGTGCATTAAAAACATGAAATTAGTTGCGCCAAGACGTACACGATAACACCCGTTTCATCTCCAAACAAAAAAACAACTCGTCGGCGCGATAGGCAAGTCAATAACCGGCTCGCCTAGAGTATCGGGCGCTGCGAGTTCGACGCCGTCCTCGTCGGAAAACTTTCTCGAAATCGGATCGCACCGAAGGGGGGGGGGGAAAAAAAAAAAAACGGACGCGAGCTTCAACCCGGACAATCGATTGTTTATAGCGGCACAATCGATTGTTTATAGCGGCACAATCGATTCCAACGCGCGACACCATCGATGTCGACGGCCGGCTATCGCTCCCGTTTTGCGGCACCATCGATAGAGACGGGCGGTAATCGATGTTGCGGCACGGTGCCGACGTCGCCTCCGAATACCGCTCGCGAAGCCCAAAAAAAAGCCCAAAAAAAAGCCCAAAAAAAAGCCCAAAAAAAAGCCCAAAAAAAATAATTTTTTTTGTTTTTCATCTTTTTTTCAGCTTCTTCAATTCCACCTAGTCCGTCGTCCTCATCGGAGTTGCAGAAAAAAAAGAAAAAAATTTTCATCCCTGAAAAAATCACAAGTCCGAAAAAAAATTTTTTTAAACGGCGGGAGTAAATGACAGTTGCATCGTGATCCCCGAAGCCTCCTCTACCGACTCATGTGGTTTGTGGGCGGATCAACGAGATTCCCACTGTCCCCATCTTTCGCCCAACCATCTTTCACCCAACCAACCGAGGAAAAAAAATTTTTTTGAAAAAAATTTTTTTTTTCGTTTTTTTTCTAATGAAATGAATGAAACTCAACTCGCTGACTAACCCAACCCACGGAGACACATTGTTTTCAATGGCAGCCGATCAGCAATCGACGAGAAACGGTCAAATTCGAGTGAACCGGTCCGAGGGCGGGTAAACGGCGGGAGTAAAGGAGACTTGCAACGTGACCCTCCGGGCACCCTCTCTCGAATGATGTGATGCATCGTCGGATTAACGAGATTCCCACTGTCCCCATCTTTTTTTTTGTCCACGAAAATTTTCTGGAAAAAAAATACAAGTCCACAAAAAAAAAAATTTTTTTTTTTTGAACCGTAGTCATTGATTTCTTGTTCATCGTGAAAGGACACACCAACTGACCCGATCCGCGAACCCGGCAAGAAAACAATTTTTTTTCGGACTTGTGATTTTTTCAGGAATGGATGAAAATTTTTTTTTCTCGGTTGGGCGAAAGATGGGGACAGTGGGAATCTCGTTGATCCGCCCACGAACCACATGAGTCGGAAGAGGATGCTTCGGGGATCCCGATGCACGTCTCCTTTTCTCCCGCCGTTTACCCGCTGTCGGCAAAAAAAAAAAAATTTTTTCCGGACTTTGATTTTTTTTTCCAAGTAAAATTTTCAAGAAAAATCACAAGTCCGAAAAAACTTTGTGTTGACTTCGAAGTGAAGTCAACGTAATTTTTTCTTCAATCCTGGCAGGGGAGGACCACGGTTACCCGGGAACTTTGGAAATTTTTAACGAATTAACTTTTCAGAACTTGGGATTAGATTACGTTTGATAATTTTTTCTAAGTTCCTGAAGTGATGTAACCGAGCGAAGGGACTTGGCGTTTGTTTTCGTCACGGATAACGTCGGCGGGGGACCACGGAAACCTTGGGACTTTGAAAAAAAATCGAAGAAAAAGTAAAAAAAATTCTCAAAAATATTTCAAAGTCCGACGAGGAAACCTCGGGACTTGTAAAAAAAAACCGAGAAAAAAAAGTTACCGAAATATTTCAAAGTCCGACGAGGACCACGGAAACCTCGGGACTTTGAAAAAAAATAAAAAAAATTTTTCTCTTTTCGCTCGAATGCTAAGTCGAGCGAAAAGATTTCCATTCGCTCAGCGGCGAACAAATCTTCCAGTCAAGAGGACGAGTCTCAATAGATCGCAGTGTGGTGGCTGCTCTACTGCGTACGACACCCAGACTAGCACCTAGGTCGTATACGGATGATTTAGTGCCCGCACGTCACACCTCGAAGGTTCCGCACTCGGGATGCGGGAGCAGCACGGTCTAGACTGCTCCGTTCATGCGTCCCCGCGCGTGCTCGGCTTCTTCGCGCGGCCGATCATCGGCCGGCTAGCGTCGCCTGCAAACGCGCACGCGGCACAAGAGCAACGTTGCTCTGACTAGACGGGATTCCGACTTAGAGGCGTTCAGTCGATATCCCGCGGATGGTAGCTTCGCACCACTGGTCGCTCGACCAAGCACGCGTACCAAATGTCCGAACCTGCGGTTCCTCTCGTACTGAGCAGGATTACTATCGCAACGTCAAATCAACAGTAGGGTAAAACTAACCTGTCTCACGACGGTCTAAACCCAGCTCACGTTCCCTATTGGTGGGTGAACAATCCAACGCTTAGCGAATTCTGCTTCGCTATGATAGGAAGAGCCGACATCAAAGGATCAACAAGCGACGTCGCTATGAACGCTTGGCCGCCACAAGCCAGTTATCCCTGTGGTAACTTTTCTGACACCTCTCGCTAAAAACTCACTAGAGAGAAAGGATCGTCAGACCATGCTTTCGCAGTCCGGGTGCTCACTGAACACCCGGATCAAGCGGGCTTTTGCCCTTATACTCTGCGCGAGGTTTCCGTCCTCGCTGAGCCCGCCTTAGGACACCTGCGTTACCCTTTGACAGATATACCGCCCCAGTTGAACTCCCCACCTGAATCTGTCCTCGGAGCGGGTCGCGCGACGTGGCCCCTCTCGGGAACCGTCGTCGCACTTGGCGCTAGAAGTCCGGCGACCTGAGCCGCCGCCTCCCGCCTCACCGAGTCAGTAAAGAAACGATGAGAGTGGCGGTATTTCACAGTCGTGGCGTGCCACTCCCGCCTATGCTACACCTCTCATGTCTCTTCACAGATTCAGACTAGAGTCAAGCTCAACAGGGTCTTCTTTCCCCGCTGTTTTTTCCAAGCCCGTTCCCTTGGCAGTGGTTTCGCCGGGCAGTAGATAGGGACATAGATTGGATCACCAACTGGCGCCTGGACCTCTCGTGGAGATATCGCACCGCATCGGCCCTCTCGGGCCCTTCGTCTCTGCTCCGGGTATAACCACCGATGGAACACGGTGGTCATGACCACACTCTCGCCATCGAACCCTCTGCACTACCTGACACCCGGCGAACCGGGGTCTCTTCCATGGGTTTAACCACTTCATCGGCGCCCGAAGACATCTATGCCGACATAGGTTCGTGCTAGGGCCGAACTTCCATTCGTCAGACGAGCTTGGACATTTTGGGCCGAAGCCCGCCACGCCCATAGTCAGAGGACCTACTGTGTAAAAACAGCGAGGAACCCCCTACGTCTGAACTCTTCGTCCACCACCCGAAGGTGATGTTCTCAAGTCCGTACAGGAAGGCAGGGTCACCAATCCTACCCTTTGCTACTACGTTTGCCAGACGTAGCGCGCACGCCATGCCGTCTCCCCTTCCCACCGTGAGCATTCCGAGGCTGACTAGACCCCATCACAACTCACAGCTTTCCGGGGATTCAGCGCCACTGTACACACCGTGCCTCGTTAGTTCACTGAGACGTATCATTGGTCGACGTCCTTCGAGCACTCGCATTCTAAGACGGACCTCCACCTTCAGCTACTAATCCCCCAACCACGAAAAGGTGAGGCACGACGTTTTTTAGAGAAATGAGGCTAATCCTCTACCCAATTAGGATCTAATACCAGGAGGTATCTTACCATCAGCACCCTGTCTACGGGATGCTCGGGTGACCAGCCCGGCACCTCTCGGGGAGTGAGGGGATAAGTCCCATCCTGATTCCTCGTGTGCTTAGCTTACCACTATCGCCTAAGCAAACCGCAGAGAATTCGCCGACGTTGGGTAGAGGATTCCGTGGATCGCAACCTTGGAATTCGTCGGAGCTTAATGAGTCTCGCAGCACATTATCCTTGTGTGCTGGCAGCGTTTACGGGTGCGGGGCTTGGGTGGGGGGCGAAAAGGCGCGGTGTACCAAGCCGCCTCCTATCACCGTCCCACCCCATTTCGGAGGTTACCCCTCCTCCTTTCTCACTCGAGGTACTGACCCCTTTCAACACCACTCCAAGGAGATGGCGAACACATTCCGTTTTCAAGGATAGGTAATAGTCTCGTGGCAATCGGAGGAGGTCTGACGCCCTCAGATCCCCCACAAAACCCATTGAACTCCAAATCTCCGTTGATCGTAATCAACCACAGCTCGCAAGCTGGAGAGATTCGCGGAGCTCGGCGAAAGCCACTCGACATCCTACCCAGGTCTCAGAGAGGCACAGGCAGCCGGAGGAGGAAAACCCCCACAAAACCCATTGGCTACATCGTCCAACTCAGTCCTAGAGAGGAGATTCGTAACCGGCGGCTGCATACGGGCAAACGACAAGTCGGGTTGGGGCACGACACGCCGTCTCTCTTACCTGCCGCCAGAACGCTAACCACGCTCATGGACTCGCTCCTGACACTTCTTCCAGTTGCTTTACCACGACTCGCCCCATCCTCCTTTGGCCACTGCGATTAAGTGGATTTGGAGAGCAAGCCCTCTTCGTCCTCGCAGTATTGGATGTGCCCGGACTCCCGCAGGCCCGGACACACCGGTGAAGGCCGCGTGACCATTGGCATACGGTCGACCCCAGGTTAGCCGTACTTCGCTAGGGCCATCTCACATACTTTTTTCTTGTGTATCATATCTGAGGTTTTTTAATGTATCGGGTAGGACAGCCCGTACTTACAGACGACTACCCTAAACCGAGGCTGTTCCCAGTAAGAGCAATCGCTGTTACCTCAGAGGGTCATCTGACCCCAGTACTTTGGCAACCTGGTTGGCCTGCCGCCGGACCACACGCCCCCGCCACCTGGGGGAGTAGATAGGGACAGTGGGAATCTCGTTAATCCATTCATGCGCGTCACTAATTGGATGACGAGGCATTTGGCTACCTTAAGAGAGTCATAGTTACTCCCGCCGTTTACCCGCGCTTGGATGAATTTCTTCACTTTGACATTCAGAGCACTGGGCAGAAATCACATCGCGTCAACACCGCTCACCGGCCGTCGCGATGCTTTGTTTTAATTAGACAGTCGGATTCCCTCGGTCCGTGCCAGTTCTGAGTCGGCCGTTGGCCGCCCGCCGAAGCCTCGGGGGGCTCCCTCTGCGGAGAGTACCCTCCCGGCGCAGCTGCGGCATTCCACGGGATGGCACCGACGCTGGTCCGGGCTCGACTCGCATCCGCCGGAGCGGACGGTCTCGCCCAGTCCCGGTGCAGCGCCGAACCCGCTTCGGACCGCAGCCCGACGGGCCCGGCCCTCAGAGCCAATCCTTCTCCCGAAGTTACGGATCCGTCTTGCCGACTTCCCTTACCTACATTGTCCCGTCGACTAGAGGCTGTTCACCTCGGAGACCTGCTGCGGATATGGGTACGGCCGGGCACGAAAATCACACCTCTCCCTCGCCTTTTCAAGGGCCGGCGGGAACGCTCCGGACACCGCAAGAGCCGCGGTGCTTTACGGATCCTTAGCGCATATCTCCGGACGGGCCGCTTCCATGCGCGCGGAGATCCTTACAAAGAAAAGACAACTCTCCCCGGAGTTCCCGCCGACGTCAGCGAGTTCGGTTGCGTTACCGCACCGGGGGCGCGGAGGCCCCACTCTCCGTGTCCCGGTAGGGGAATATTAACCCCTTTCCCTTTCGGTCGCAGCGGGGCAGACCGGCTGCTAGAATGCCCCACTTCGGAACGGCTTTCGCCGATTCCCAAGGACCGACTGACCCATGTTCAACTGCTGTTCACATGGAACCCTACTCCACCTCAGTCCTCGAGGGTCTCACTCGAGTATTTGCTACTACCACCAAGATCTGCGCCCGCGGCGGCTCCAGGCGGGCTCACGCCCGGCACCTTCGACGCTCGCCGCGGCGACCCTCCTACTCGGGGCCGGCGTAAATCGCAACTGTTTCATTGCTCTCTACGGCCCGCGGCCGGGTGTAGGCCCGACGCTTCAGCGCCATCCATTTTCAGGGCTAGTTGCTTCGGCAGGTGAGTTGTTACACACTCCTTAGCGAGTTCCGACTTCCATGGCCATCGTCCTGCTGTCTTTAGCAACCAACACCTTTCATGGGGTCTCATGAGCGTCCGGCATCGGGCGCCGTAACCCGGCTTTTGGTTCATCCCACAGCGCCAGTTCTGCTTACCAAAAGTGGCCCACTTGGCACTCGCATCCTTCTTACGCACCGACATCGCCCGTGCAGGCACGATGCGGCCGTCCTGCCCATTTAAAGTTTGAGAATAGGTCGAGGTCGTTTCGGCCCCGAGGCCTCTAATCATTCGCTTTAACAGACCTGACTGCGTGTTTCCTCCGAGCGCCAGCTATCCTGGGGGAAACTTCGGAGGGAACCAGCTACTAGATGGTTCGATTAGTCTTTCGCCCCTATACCTAGGTTCGACGATCGATTTGCACGTCAGAACCGCTGCGGTCCTCCACCAGAGTTTCCTCTAGCTTCGACCTGCCCGGGCATAGTTCACCATCTTTCGGGTCCCAACGTGTACGCTCTGGCGCCGGGTCCCCAACGAATTATGGGCGACCCAGGCCGTCGGTGCGCCCCGCCGCGAGCTTAGCCCGGCGGGGATCCCGACACTGTCTCACCTTCGCTCTGCCCGTGGGCTTGATCGAGTCCCACTGACTCGCGCACATGTTAGACTCCTTGGTCCGTGTTTCAAGACGGGTCGGGTGGGTTACCGACCTACTCGCCGCAAGCCGCTTGCCTGCGCCGCGGCTGGACGGGACCCAGCGGGTACCGCGAGTCCGGGGACACCGCCCGGTGACTCCCGGAGCACCCGACGTCCCTGGTACCCGTCCGCCGCTCGCCCGGGGGCGAGGCAACGGCCGGTCTCGCGAACGAGACCTCTCCTCCCTCTCTCGGGAGTCGCGCCTGGACCCTAGAGGCCAGACACGGGGCGCCGGTTCTGGACCGACGCCCACGCCACCTACCTACATTGTCCTTACTGCCGACCTCCGAGAGGCTGCGGCGTCCTGCTGGAGAGAGAAGTGCGTCCCCGGCGACGGGAAGGGCGACGCGACGGAGCCTCACCCTAGAGGTCCCCGCCGGCGCGTCCCCCGCGCGCCCGGGACTGAATCCCTCTCCGGTTCGGACTTCGAGGGCCCACCCGTTTGCCCCTGAGCAGTTTCACGTACTCTTGAACTCTCTCTTCAAAGTTCTTTGCAACTTTCCCTCACGGTACTTGTTCGCTATCGGTCTCGCGGCCGTATTTAGCCTTAGATGGAGTTTACCACCAGCTTAGGGCTGCACTCCCAAGCAACCCGACTCTGGGGAGTTCGCCACCCGAGAGACGAAGCGGCGACTATGGGCCTCGCACCCGCTCTGGGCAAGAGCTCCTGTCAGGGAGACTTGTCGCCGTCGTCCGCGGGGGAAGGCTCGCTCCCAAACGCCACATTCCGCGCGACCCCTTCGGATCGGCGGTTCGGCGCTGGGCTGTTCCCTGTTCGCTCGCTGTTACTGAGGGAATCCCCGTTGGTTTCTCTTCCTCCGCTTATTGATATGCTTAAATCCAGCGGGTCGTCTCGTCTGATCTGAGGTCGACGTCACTGCGCGAAACGACGCGACGAGCGCCTTCCGGATTTCGCCGGAAGCCCAACGCCGGCGAATCGCGGCGGAATTACTTACTAATCAGTTTGAGCCGACGCCGGTAACGAAGGCCAGGTCGGTTCCTCGTCCTCGAACCCCGAGTTCCACGCTCTCTCGTGCCGCCCATCTCGGCCCCGTCGTCGGACATTAGAGACCGTCTCCTCGGACGCTCCCGCCGTCGACCCACCCTAGGATCGACCCACCCAGTTCGGCGGTGTCTCTGCGACGGTCCATCTGCGCCCGCCCGCTCTTAGCGGCCAGCGGCGGCCCCGCATCACGAACTCTCTCTTTCGCGTAGGTTCGGGGACTCGGTCACCGTGTGCAAGCTTCATCCGACCCTCAGACAGGCGAGGCCCCGGGCAGCAACCCGAGGCCGCTATGCGCGTTCGAAAAGTCAATGCTCAATGTGTCCTGCAATTCACACCAAGTCTCGCAAATGGCTGCGTTCTTCATCGATCCGCGAGCCGAGTGATCCACTGCTCAGAGTCGTTACGCACTTTCCTTGTGCCGTCCCCGCGAACAGCCGCCGGAGCGGCGTTCTGCCTGGGACTTTAGCCTCACGACTTGGAAGTTTGACGCTGCCTTACTCGTTTCTCCTCCCGCAGGACACCCGGTCCGACGCGCTTCCGGCGCGTCGGGAGCGACAGCGTCTGGCTCCGTAACCGGGGCGAGAACGGGAGTCTTCTTGTCTTTCTGCTATTTGGGAACTTTCGTTCTCGTTCGAATTTTGGGAACTTTCGTTCTCGTTCGATTTTGGGAACTTTCGTTCTCGTTCGATTTTGCGTACTTTCGTTCTCGTTATCCGTGTTTCATTTTCTTTGCCTTCTCCTCCTCTCGGGCTCTCAGGCCGCTTCATAGATAAGTCTATCCGTGTTTCATTTTTCTTTTCCTTCTCCGGCCGTCTTGGCTCGGCGCGGAGTCATTCGATCACGAGGCGACTTGCGAAGAACTCGACAAATCTCTCTAATGATCCTACCACAGGTTCACCTACGGTAACCTTGTTACGACTTTTACTTCCTCTAAACGAACAAGTTCGGTCATCTTTCCGGCAGGTCCCCCCGGACGGATGCCCAGAGAGAACGCCAGTCCGAAGACCTCACTAATTCGTTCAATCGGTAGTAGCGACGGGCGGTGTGTACAAAGGGCAGGGACCTAGTCGCCGCGGACTGATGATCCGCGACTACTAGGAATTCCTCGTTCGAGGGGAACAGTTACAATCCCCTATCCCTATCACGAAGGAGGTTCAGCGGGTTACCCGGTCCCGCCGGACCGGGAGAACACACGCTGTTTCCTTCAGTGTAGCGCGCGTGCGGCCCCGGACATCTAAGGGCATCACAGACCTGTTATTGCTCCGTCTCGTGCGGCTGGACGCCGCCCGTCCCCCTAAGAAGACGGGCCCTCGGACTCGCAAGAGCCCTCTATTTAGTAGGCTAGAATCTCGATCGTTAACGGAATTAACCAGACAAATCGCTCCACCAACTAAGAACGGCCATGCACCACCACCCACCGAATCAAGAAAGAGCTCTCAATCTGTCAATCCTTCCGGTGTCCGGGCCGGGTGAGTTTCCCCGTGTTGAGTCAAATTAAGCCGCAGGCTCCACTCCTGGTGGTGCCCTTCCGTCAATTCCTTTAAGTTTCAGCTTTGCAACCATACTTCCCCCGGAACCAAAAAACTCTGGTTTCCCGGAAGCTGCCCGCCGAGTCATTTGAGGAACTCGGGCGGATCGCCGGTCGGCATCGTTTATGGTCAGAACTAGGGCGGTATCTGATCGCCTTCGAACCTCTGACTTTCGTTCTTGATTAATGAAAACATTCTTGGCAAATGCTTTCGCAGTAGTTCGTCTCGCGGCGGTCCAAGAATTTCACCTCTAGCGCCGCGATACGAATGCCCCCGTCCGTCCCTCTTAATCATTACCGTCAGTTCCGGAGACCAACAGAATAGAACCGAGGTCCTGTTCCATTATTCCATGCACCATTATCCGGGCAATTCTTCGCCTGCCCTGAGCACTCTAATTTTTTCAAAGTAAACTCGCCGGCCCCCCGCGACAGCCGGCGAAGGCCATCGCGGGGACCCGGCCTGTGACGTCCGGTCGGCCGCGGTTGACCGCCGTCTGGCGGACCGCGACCCCGGGACCGAGATCCAACTACGAGCTTTTTAACCGCAACAACTTTAATATACGCTACTGGAGCTGGAATTGCCGCGGCTGCTGGCACCAGACTTGCCCTCCAATAGATCCTCGCCGGAGGATTTAAGAACCTCTCATTCCGATTACGGGGTCTCGAGAGAGTCCCGTATCGTTATTTTTCGTCACTACCTCCCCGTGCCGGGAGTGGGTAATTTGCGCGCCTGCTGCCTTCCTTGGATGTGGTAGCCGTTTCTCAGGCTCCCTCTCCGGAATCGAACCCTGATTCCCCGTCACCCGTTACGACCATGGTAGGCGCGTGACCTACCATCGACAGTTGATAAGGCAGACACTTGAAAGATACGTCGCCGGGACGTGCCCGTGCGATCGGCCCTAAGTTATCCAGAGTCGTCACCGAATGCCGTCGCCCCGGGGGACGACGGATTGGTCTTGGTCTAATAAAAGCGCTCGTCCCCCTCGCGGGGTCGGAGCTCTGCTGCATGTATTAGCTCTAGAATTACCACAGTTATCCAAGTAACGTGGTACGATCTAAGGAACCATAACTGATTTAATGAGCCATTCGCGGTTTCACTTTGTTAAAGCCTGTACTTAGACATGCATGGCTTAATCTTTGAGACAAGCATATGACTACTGGCAGGATCAACCAGGTAGCGGCGGCTCGGAAAAATCCGATCCGAGGTCGAGACCTCCCCCGAGCGGCCCGCGCGATGGCGGCCGCGTCGTGTTCGGCACATCTCCCTCATCGTCTTCTCGTTCCGATCACCGAAACCTAAATCGTCCGCCGCAACGGTCCGTGTTTCATTCTCGCCGGGGCTCCTAGGAACCCCGGGCTAGTCCGGTGGGGATCTTAGAATCCCCACCCTGCGGCCACGCAACCCCGTCACTACGGTCCGCGTCCGCCTTCTTCGGCGCCTCGGTTACCCAAGCCGAGCGCCGCGGGACCAGGATGCCTCAGGAGCGGGCGAACCCGAGAATCGACCCCGCTACTAGAGGGGAGCCGTAGGCAGTCCTGAGTCCCAAGCGATTGCCGGGGAACTACCCGATCTTAGCCGAACAACGAGCCTTCGCAAATGTAACCACAGCTACAAGCTCCAATTGATCAGCGCCAACCGTGTCCCCACATATATAGTTTCGAAGTTTCGCACGGCTTCCACTACACGTTTTCCCTCTTCCCCACGCTCTCCCCTGCCCGGCGACGAAGAAAATTTCGTCTTTTCTACCGAGCCGCGATCCCTCCGAAAATCCATCCACCTCCCCAAACGAGGTGTCTAATCGCATCTCCGGAATCTCCCCTCTACGAATCCGTAATTATTTTTACGATTGCTTCACGGGAAGGGGTCGAAATTTGCGATCTCGCGGGGGTCACTCCGCCCGTAGACTTAACATGGGGCTCCGTAGACTTAACACGGGCCGCGCTTTCCGCACCGAAACGACGAAATCCGCCGATCCATTCCCGAAACTAATTACGTAAACAGAAAGATCCATCCATTCCACGCAAAAAAACATTCGAACCGTTAAAATCCGATCGGAGGAAGTGCTTTTAAAATATCATTTGAAATACCATGTTTACACCATTCACTTAGCATTAGCCAGGTTTTCGAACACGCTACGAATCGAAAATAAACTACCTAAAACCACATTAACAGCTTGCCTTGGATTAATTTAAGCTCATTCGATGTGAAAAGCCTCAAAATAATGCAGTCCCAGCACTCTGAATCCAGTAAGAAGCAATTACAGTGCACTCGCATGGGTTTCCTCGTTAAAACGCCACGACACCACTAAAAACATTCACAACAGCTTATTCCCTGCAAAAAAATGCAGCAATCAGTCACAACAGCCCACGACGACCATAAACACGACACGATCCAACAGCTGCAGTGTGAAATTTGGCTGGAAACTGCTTTTCTACCCATCAAGAGACCGCCTCGTTCAAATACATTCCAACGACCCTTCGCCACTACAGTAAAAACCTCCCCATGCCCCAATAAAACTTTTAAACCCTCAAAATCGTTATGATTCATCGACACCAGCACAACACCCGTCACGTGCACCGATTACACAATCCACTTGGCCAATTAATTCACTGCAAACTTCATTTACAGACGCCCTCGTTAAAGATTTTAACGAGTTTAACATTGCTGCACTTTCTGAAAGCACCACAGCATTTCCTAAAACTGCCACCACACAGAAAGTAGAGCTCATTCCTTCATCACAACACTCTAAAGAATCACACAATACCGATTGGCACACACATCACTGGTGGCGAAGCTTTTTCATATCCAAAACAAACCTATACTGCACACCTTCGCTCGTTAAACGTTACATTCACACTTACAACCAGTGAGCAGGCTGCACATCAATCAGACAGACACAAACAAAGCTTGAAACACATTAAACAATGCACGTGCACCTCACATTTCACCAACAGAGCAGTTGGGGATCAACAGTCATCCCGAACAACGGTTACCCAGTTCTCGTTAAAGTTACAATTCCACCGTTACCCTTAATTAAAATAATGTGTTGAGCTAATTCTCACCTTCACAACGTTTAACACACCACCCATTAGCAGAAGGTAAATTTAGTAATTAAATAACCGAAAATCAATAACTGTAATCACAATCAATGGCAAATTGGCAACATTACGCCGCCGAAACTTTTCTCGACACAACACTTCCCAGGTCCTCTGCTGCCACTTTAATCGCTACCACAACTTTAATTAATTAATGATACCCTCACATGCATCCTAGCCCATCATAAAAGCCCAGCCTATTAATTTGTGACACAAATCTATTCCACACAGGTAACGGTACAAGTAATAACATCAACTCCTTTTCCAACGTTTCATCATTCGTGCAAGAAAAAGCTCAAATGCTGTTGCTTGGAGTTTAATAAAGTACTAATTTCAATCATTTCATCAAATATACAATAAAAATCTCCCCACAAGTAATATTCTCTCACTACAATAAGCAAACTCAGAATATGCACGCGTGTGCATAGATACCATACGTTACAAGCAATCAACTTGTCTGAACTTGACCATTTCTCTTTAGGTTACATGATAGTGTTTTACATGGGTATTCTTTTGTACTGCATTCCTTCCATTAATGTTTTTCCCATTGTAGATCATTACACAACAAAAAAGTTACATGCAATGTAACACACGAACAATATACTACTACCCGAGCAGGGCGAGGTGGAATTTCAATGTGTGACGTTAACACTGGATCTTGTGTTTGTAATTATGATATTCATATTGCATCTTGTTTTTCATAATGTAACTATTACGTAATGCATTAAACATCTCGTTGTGAAAATTCATATGCGAATGAATGAACATAAGAGATTTCAGATTTCAGATCTTTCACAAATTTCTGGTTGCCATTTCACTACACAGACAGTACTTTATTTTTTAAATTAAGTGTGATTTCCACAAAACCAGTGGGGTTTGAAGTATAAATTTTGTCCAGAGTAATTTCTTTTTGTAAATATTTTTGAATAATAAATTTTGAATAATAAGTAATGTTTTTTGAGATATTACACGTTATGTCCTCAGAATTTGCTCGTTTTCAGTACTTATGCCAGACATTGTACACTGAAAACCACACCATTTATTTGAGTACTTTTAATGCTGTACAACCATCACTGTTATGTGTGTGCAATGAACTACATACAAAATATTCTCACAGTTATGACAGTTTCTCGTGTAACCGTACATGAATTTTAACAAAAACATTCCATTTCCTTTTCATTCTCAAAGTATTTACTTAATTATTATGATTGGACAAGATCCTAGTTCATTGCACGGCTTACGTTATGTTACAAATTTTCATAGCAAATTATCAGCGTGCATATTTTTATTTTTGAGAAAAATTTTTCGTGTGCAGTAAAGGTAAATAGAGTTACGTAATCTTCGAAAACAATTAAGTGTCAAAACCATTGCTGCAGATGATTTAAATTGGCCATTTCGATTGTGACTGTGTGCATTTTGTTAAGTTTCATTTCCTCATGTATTTCTGTTTCCATTCTTTTGTGCAAGTTCGTATCAAATTTGCTGTTGCTGTATATTAACAAATAATCAAAGCGATTACGTTAGGAGAGAATTGATAATAAACAAATCCTTCATGAAATGGCTACCTAATCCCTGACATAAATTATTCATTTCATAATGTTGAAACATGGAAATGGTTGAAACTCACCTGCACCGTGCACCACCCGCAGAGAAGTGTCAACAACTCACAATGATGACACTTTAAAATCACAATAAAATTCTCACTAGCACAAAACAGTTCAAACACTACACACTACTGCTTCACAGCCATGTAAACTGAGATCAACAGATGCTTTCCTTGTGATATCGGATTTTCACTTTGAAGTGTTATTAATTACCATCATCAATTGCGTAACACAGATATCAATGCCTTTTTATTCTTCCTTCTCGAACCAACTGCAATTCACACACACACCAACAAACACAACCGGACAACTTTTCACTCGTCACAGAAGACTTAACTGCGAATTAGATGAACTGCATCTGTCAGGTATCTTCTTCTGAGGTATTGTACTGGTGACACACCAGCGTCTAACATTTCTCACTTCCACACTACTAGAGCAATGGCACGCATACATCACTGTGCCCATCAAATTCATAGACGCCTGTCTATCATCTGTCTTCCTTGCAAAGAGAAAATGAAAAATTGTAATATATATATATATATATCACTAACTAATCAGATGTATTTAGTTATTAGTTAATATCTTTTGATTCGATGGAACATAGATTTATTTATAAGCCATTGAATAATATTAAACTCAAGCAATGTGACACCCCCCCCCCACCCCCATTACTTGTGTGTTTGTTCTATTTCTTCTTATCCCCCACAGAAGATTATCCTCAGATCTCGTAGTCGGTCGAACGGAACGAATGCTAGAGAGCAAGCCCACAAAGACCGGTATTGCTACCGCTTCTCTCTGAATGTACTTTCGGGTTCGCGCTGCACGGAGGGGCAATTTTTTTTTCGAATCCCTCCGCGAGCAACGTCCTGAAAGTGGCGGAGAGCAGTGTCGTTGGCATCCCTTTCTATCTCTGCGTTGGTCGGCGGCAGCTGCACGTAGGGACATAGAAATTTCGCTCTCTCTCGAAGAGCTGAAAGGGGACGGTACTTGATATCGGGGAACGCCGATGAGAATCGAGGTTGTCATCCGTCTCTCCGTCGCACCTTGCCGTCGGCAGATGCGCGTAGGGACATTGAATTTTTTTCGGACATAGAATTTTTTTCGGACATAGAATTTTTTTCGGACATAGAAATTTTTTCGCTCTTTCTCGAAGAGCTGACGGTGCTTGATATCGGGGAACGCCGATGAGAATCGAGGTTGTCATCCGTCTCTCCGTCGCACCTTGCCGTCGGCAGATGCGCGTAGGGACATTGAATTTTTTTCGGACATAGAAATTTTTTCGCTCTCTCTCTCGAAGAGCTGAAAGGGGACGGTACTTGATATCGCGGAACGCCGATGAAAAGCGTGGTTGTCACCCGTCTCTCCGATGCACCTTGCCGTCGGCAGATGCGCGTAGGGACATTGAATTTTTTTCGGACATAGAAATTTTTTCGCTCTCTCTCGAAGAGCTGAAAGGGGACGGTGCTTGATATCGCGGAACGCCGATGAAAAGCGTGGTTGTCACCCGTCTCTCCGATGCACCTTGCCGTCGGCAGATGCGCGTAGGGACATAGAATTTTTTTCGGACATAGAAATTTTTTCGCTCTCTCTCTCGAAGAGCTGAAAGGGGACGGTACTTGATATCGCGGAACGCCGATGAAAAGCGTGGTTGTCACCCGTCTCTCCGATGCACCTTGCCGTCGGCAGATGCGCGTAGGGACATTGAATTTTTTTCGGACATAGAAATTTTTTTCGCTCTCTCTCTCGAAGAGCTGAAAGGGGACGGTACTTGATATCGCGGAACGCCGATGAAAAGCGTGGTTGTCACCCGTCTCTCCGATGCACCTTGCCGTCGGCAGATGCGCGTAGGGACATTGAATTTTTTTCGGACATAGAAATTTTTTCGCTCTCTCTCGAAGAGCTGAAAGGGGACGGTGCTTGATATCGCGGAACGCCGATGAAAAGCGTGGTTGTCACCCGTCTCTCCGATGCACCTTGCCGTCGGCAGATGCGCGTAGGGACATAGAATTTTTTTCGGACATAGAAATTTTTTCGCTCTCTCTCTCGAAGAGCTGAAAGGGGACGGTACTTGATATCGCGGAACGCCGATGAAAAGCGTGGTTGTCACCCGTCTCTCCGATGCACCTTGCCGTCGGCAGATGCGCGTAGGGACATAGAATTTTTTTCGGACATAGAAATTTTTTCGCTCTCTCTCTCGAAGAGCTGAAAGGGGACGGTACTTGATATCGCGGAACGCCGATGAAAAGCGTGGTTGTCACCCGTCTCTCCGATGCACCTTGCCGTCGGCAGATGCGCGTAGGGACATTGAATTTTTTTCGGACATAGAAATTTTTTTCGCTCTCTCTCTCGAAGAGCTGAAAGGGGACGGTACTTGATATCGCGGAACGCCGATGAAAAGCGTGGTTGTCACCCGTCTCTCCGATGCACCTTGCCGTCGGCAGATGCGCGTAGGGACATTGAATTTTTTTCGGACATTGAAATTTTTTCGCTCTCTCTCGAAGAGCTGAAAGGGGACGGCGCTTGATTGACATCGTGGAAGGCCGATGACAAGGAATTCATCACATTAAGAGTTGACAATTACATCATAGTCGATTGGTGATGGAGAAACAATATGCGATGCGTGACAAAGTGTTAGCTACTACATTGTTTCGTCTGGGAATATACCTGATATCAGCTCCCACTCGTCCTACTTTCCCTACTTTTTGGTAAAATGTCATACTTTCTAGTTTTTTCTTACTTTTCCTACTTTTTTACCAAATTCTATCGACAAAATTTGTGTAATTGGTTTTAATTGAGCAGGCAACTATTTATAAATAGCCAAATATTAGAAATGTTGGAGAATGCAATAAATGATTCGGCCGAAGCAGACATTTTATCATTTTTGAGGTTATTTGGAGGGGGGGGGGGGGGTGTATGTGGACAATTTGGTTGATTAATTTTTCATTTGCTTAGTTTGAGGGTTAAACAAGTATAGTAGTCATTAGATGGGGAAAATAATTTCGTATTTATTACTTCGTAGTCTTGGACAGTAGCTAACATTCATCATTCAATGTAATATAATTTATATGAGGAGAGACAGCAAAGAATTATCTGTGGTTTCTAGTACACTGTTTTGGCCAAAAATTGTTTTTGTAACCATTTTGTAAGTCATTTATCAATTTGCTTTGGCTTGAGTGAATCTTATAGGAAACCGGAATAGTGCTACGAAAGAAAAAGTTAATTGAAAATTAAATTTTTTTTAAAATTTGTTAAATTTTTTTTTCCAAGAAAAAAAAAAAAAAAAAACGTGTTTAGGGATTTTCTTCCATTACGCTATGATTATGTTGTGTAAGGGAGGGGGGGGGGGGTTACCCTCCGCATCTTACTTTTTAGTCGTGCGTTTTCCTACTTTTTCTAATTTTTTGAGTGGGAGCCCTGGAGTAGTAAATTCTGCGATATAATTCAATTGCCATAGTTGTCGAGGCGAAGCTTTGTTTAAACTTTATAACTCCCTTAAAATTTGTTTAATCCTAAAACGCTAAAGCAAAAAAAAAAACCTTTCCATATTAGTTTTTCACAAGGAATAACATTTGTCATTATTGAGTGGTCGATAAATACCACCCTGTATAAAACCGGACCATAACTGATACTTGCAATTGGTGTTTAATGCAACAGTAACAGGGGTGTTTGATTTGATTTTTTTTTTTCTTGACGTGAATACATTTTTTAAATCATCTGACGATATTGAATGCATTCTAAATTTTCGTGAGGAAAATTTAAATGCTGATACCTCAGAAAATATTTAGAATATGTCGAAGATTTTAATGTCTGCGGTTAAATCTTGTTAGAAACAAATCCAATGATAGGCCGTCTCTTCGTCACACGCTGGTGGTCTTGAACTTCACATAGGGACATTGCAAATTTTCGGAGAAAATAATTCTGCCGTGCGTCGAAGCTGCTTATCCTCGGCCTTCCGCGACAGCGTACCGTCTTTCTTTCAGCTCGTCGAGAGAAAAAAATTCCAAAAAAATTCCAAAAGAAATTTCCATGTCCCTACGCGCATCTGCCGACGGCAAGGTGCGACGGAGAGACGGGTGACAACCTTGCTTTTCATCGGCGTTCCCCGATATCAAGCACCGTCAGCTCTTCGAGAGAGAGCGAAAAAATTTCTATGTCCGAGAAAAATTCTATGTCCGAAAAAAATTCAATGTCCCTACGCGCATCTACCGACGGCAAGGTGCGACGGAGAGACGGATGACAACCTCGCTTTTCATCGGCCTCCCGCGATATCAAGCACCGTCCCCTTTCAACTCTTCGAGAAAGAGCGAAAAAATTTCTATGTCCGAAAAAATTTCTATGTCCGAAAAAAATTCAATGTCCCTACGCGCATCTGCCGACGGCAAGGTGCGACGGAGAGACGGATGACAACCTCGATTCTCATCGGCCTCCCGCGATATCAAGCACCGTCCCCTTTCAACTCTTCGAGAAAGAGCGAAAAAATTTCTATGTCCGAAAAAATTTCTATGTCCGAAAAAAATTCAATGTCCCTACGCGCATCTGCCGACGGCAAGGTGCGACGGAGAGACGGGTGACAACCACGCTTTTCATCGGCGTTCCGCGATATCAAGCACCGTCCCCTTTCAGCTCTTCGAGAGAGAGCGAAAAAATTTCTATGTCCGAGAAAAATTCTATGTCCGAAAAAAATTCAATGTCCCTACGCGCGTCTGCCGACGGCAAGGTGCATCGGAGAGACGGGTGACAACCTCGCTTTTCATCGGCGTTCCGCGATATCAAGCACCGTCCCCTTTCAGCTCTTCGAGAAAGAGCGAAAAAATTTCTATGTCCGAAAAAATTTCTATGTCCGAAAAAATTTCTATGTCCGAAAAAAATTCAATGTCCCTACGCGCATCTGCCGACGGCAAGGTGCGACGGAGAGACGGGTGACAACCACGCTTTTCATCGGCGTTCCGCGATATCAAGCACCGTCCCCTTTCAGCTCTTCGAGAGAGAGCGAAAAAATTTCTATGTCCGAGAAAAATTCTATGTCCGAAAAAAATTCAATGTCCCTACGCGCATCTGCCGACGGCAAGGTGCGACGGAGAGACGGGTGACAACCTCGCTTTTCATCGGCGTTCCCCGATATCAAGCACCGTCCCCTTTCAGCTCTTCGAGAGAGAGCGAAAAAATTTCTATGTCCGAGAAAAATTCTATGTCCGAAAAAAATTCAATGTCCCTACGCGCGTCTGCCGACGGCAAGGTGCATCGGAGAGACGGGTGACAACCTCGCTTTTCATCGGCGTTCCGCGATATCAAGCACCGTCCCCTTTCAGCTCTTCGAGAGAGAGCGAAAAAATTTCTATGTCCGAGAAAAATTCTATGTCCGAAAAAAATTCAATGTCCCTACGCGCATCTGCCGACGGCAAGGTGCGACGGAGAGACGGATGACAACCTCGATTCTCATCGGCGTTCCCCGATATCAAGCACCGTCAGCTCTTCGAGAAAGAGCGAAAAAATTTCTATGTCCGAAAAAAATTCAATGTCCCTACGCGCATCTGTCGACGGCTAAGTGCGTGCTATGTAGGTACTGTCAGTTATACAACATGCTATCCCAGTTTGGGGTGGTGACTACGAGACTAATGTTACCATGGTTAGAAGGTCTTAGCAAAAAGTAATCAACAAATGGATCCCAAAAAAAAGTGCACTGTAATATATCATAACTATAGATTCAATACTAAGGAAGTTCAGCTTTATAAAACAATATCATTTATCCACAAAAACCCTGCATAGTTCAAAATGAAACAAACAGTGAGAAAAACAAGAGGGAGGAACATGAAACAAACACGGCAGCGGCAATACCAAATAAAACTATAATATATACTATATATATACCATATACTAGAAACTATTTCGCACCTACAGAATATACTCATCTGAAGCACGATAATGAAAAATGCATTAAAAAATTTCAACGAATTAAAGATATCAGTCAAATTTCTTGATAATAGAATGCAATCTGTCTTTCTTATTTTTTCTGGGTATATTCCTTATAATTGTTTGTGTTTGTTATTTTTTTTTTTTTTAAATCTGATCAATTTTTAAGTTCAATCAGCATCAAAAGTCTATGGTTACAAATTAGTGACATCAATTTCTTCAAACTACAAGCACAGCGATACATAAATACTAATTTCTGCATACTCAAGTCGAGATACGAGTGCTGCTTTTTTTTACCAAGTAGTATGAATTAACCCTGAACAGATCGTATGATCCCTTGGGTTAATATTTTGCAATATGTATTTCTCTCTCTCTGTGTTATTCAAATTTCAAAATTTCTGAAAATTTATCAATTCCAATATGTCATGTTACCTTAATGTACGTATAATAAATCAAATAATAAATTCATGTAGAGTGCTCACATTACAAGAACGAGATTACTCTCAGAATGTGCTGCTCATGGATGTGATATTAATTTTTTTTTCTTCCACGATACAAAATCACTCATTATATACAATTTAAATGATAACAACCGACATAATCACCTCACAATGAATTCAATGGCAACTAATCAATATCCAACATTCTTTCAGCGTCCAGCATAATAGACTCGGAAAAAAAATTGCAATTTTAACAACACCTCACGATCAAACAGTTACTTCAAAATTAGATTTTAATTAGATTTAATTAGACTTTTCACAAATTACTTCGAAGCAGAACCGAACTGGATTGATAAAGGATGATGCTATTCTTATAACTTGTTATTATTCTTTCGTTGCTTTCAATACAACTGTCATTATTATTTATTACTATTGTTCATGTGAATAATTTCCAGTTATTCACAATATTTAATTTATTTATAACAGTAGTCATTAATAAGAGTTACACTCTCGAGGGACCAAAGAATACTCTCCCGAAGAGAAGATTACACATATTACACAATACGTGTGCTTACAAATATCGATTACGAATAACTTGAGAATAATTTTTCATATTAATATCCTCCAGTAATTTACAGTAATTACACTTCTGCCCACATTATTCTCGACATATCTAGTTGAGATAAATCACAAAAAAGGAAGGTGTTAGCTGATCGGAAAATTCCTCATAATCTTTTAGCCATGTACATACATTAATAGTGCCATTTCACCAAAGATTACGTAATGAAATTATTATCATTCAGTTATTATTCGCCAAATACTACTTTATATCATGCTTCATAAAGGCTCTCAACTTACAATGAAATTAAGTAAATCTGTGTGACATTCTACATGAGCACAGCGACAGAAAATATATCACAAATTTCATTTATTACAGTTTATTATTATACCCTACTTGCGAGAAGACTGAAAGAATTCCTACCTTGCTGGGAATCCATCTGTTATTCACTTTTCCTGAAAAAAATGAACTTAAAACACGTTTTGTTACTCACACATCTAAACATACACTATTTGTGATTGCTGGAAATAGAAAATGAGTCTCATCTGGGTAACAACAACATATGTAACTTACATTGCAGAAAATCTGAAATAATAATCATTTACAAAATTAAAAACTTCATAACAACGTATTTGTCACTGGAAATCAAATTCACAATTTAAAAAAACCCATACATCATATAGAATTCAACTGCTTCGCAAAAATGATTATAATGAATGCTTTCTCACATTAATTAAGTAAGAACAGTTTCTCACGAAGTAAAAAAACAGAGAGTAGGAAATTGTGTAAAATGCATTGCGACGAGTAATAAAGTAACTTCATATTATATAACCGCATGATAAACATCATAACAAGCAGTCTAACACTTCGGTATATAACAATTATTATGAACAATATCAATTATTATGGAAGCCGTCGCGTCAGGCACATGCAATTATAACCCTACAGACAAGCTAAGAATATTCCTATCTACGTGTATGTTTGTATTTAGTAGATATATCTATGTGTCTGTGTGTGTGTGTGTACACACGTGCATTTTATAATATTTAAAAAATTAATAAAATATTTTTCATAAATTACACTAGATTACTTACTCCGTCTCTACAGAAAACCAAGGATTAATTAAAATTTAATGAGTAATGTTGAATTTTTCTGAATGTCGCCCACATTCTTTAACTAATTAATTAACTAATTATATAATCAATTAAGTATATAACTAAACCTCGATCCCGGCGTCGTTTGCTTATCCCGTTCATTTCGGCCACATTTTTAGCTAAAAGTTATTCCGCTGCTTAAAAAAAACCAATTAACAATTGATCGATTAATTAATCATTTAATTGTTCATTTGGTAATTAATTAATTCATAATGATACATTGGCCAACAGTTCCGTTTACTCACCACGTATCTCGTCTGCTTCGGTGATATCCAAACACTACTGAAAAAAATTAATTAACAGCTATTATCAGCGAACGATCAATAACTACAGGCAAATTAAAACACGCCACACAATAAGACAATGAAAGAATAAGAAAGAGAAAGAGACGCCCGTTAAGAACTCCAACAACGAATGAAGCATTCCAGCTAATCGCCTGACGTTTCGAAGAAAGATACGTACGCCAGTATTCCCAGGTGTACGCGAGTAATATTAATTAATAACTTTCCATGTAATTACTTATTACAAAGGAGATTGCTTTATTTCAACTGACATTTCCTGTCAATTGGGCGTTGCCAGTCACCTTGTTTTACGCGCCAACCGCGCATTCATTCTGTCGATGGTTAGCGTTTTTAACTTCCCTTTTTTTCTTTTTTGGTTATTGCATTAAATCAAATTAAATTACTCTCATTTCGTAATCATTCGCGATACACTTTAGTACTTCAAATACATCGACCGTTCTCGATTTCAATCACTGCAAAACTTTCACTTGTTTGCCATCACGATCACTCACCCAGAGTGACCAGTTTCATGCGGGTCATTACTGCGTCGTCCCAAGCAGTGCCGCAATTAAATACTTTGTCACCCGGGACAAGCCAGAATTTTGGCGCCCCTTGCTTGCATGTACAGGAAGCAGTCGAAGGGGGAATCGGGCGCCCCTTCTGGTTCAGCGCCCTGCAGGACCGTTTTTAGAGCATTACGGGCCAAGTGATGTTTTTGAGGCCCTACCTGGTAAATTCTCATTTTTGTGAGGCCCCTCTTCTTTCGAAGCCCCGCCCGGGTGGGCCCATGCGTTAAGAGGGCACTGGCGCCCGGGGCACCCGAGTGTTCGTTCGGTCAAATCAAATGAATTCTGAATGCGTCAAAGTTTTAATCGCGTTTTGAAAATTCCAGCAGTTCTGATAATAGCAGTTCTGTGAATATTACTTAATTATTACCTTAACAATTACCTTACTTAATTATAACAAAATTAATCGCGAAAGAGATTTTTCTAAGGTAAGGCATCAGTAAGTGCTGCCATCTATCACTTCCGAGTATAACAACACACGCCGCAGAATATATCATTTACGTAATTTACATTACTACCGAACTATATAACTTTAAGTTCGCAGTTAAATCGCAAATTTCAAATTATTTAGAAAATCAGAGAGAGAGAAAAAAGTACGACATTTGAATGGACACGTAGGAGCAGTCACTCCTATAATGCGAGGAGGGATGGATGGAACTAATAACTGCTTAAATGATAGAGTCCAATCCCGTTATAAATAATTCTTCGAGAGAAATACGGGACATTAGTATTGCGGGAAATGGTGCATTACTGCAAATTGCAGTGGATTAAAATGCATTCCACGAAAAAAAAAAAAACGTTCAATATTCTCATGCATAGTTGTAATTATCATAACATAATTTACGTCAATCTTTGACTTCAATAAAAATGCAAATACGCTTCGTGTACAATACGGGAACGACCGGGACACTTTTGCCAAAAAGTCGGGACGGCCAAAAAAAAAACGAACGTTATAAGACCGGAGAAATACGGACTCTTCGTTACAGATTAGAACGTTTGAACGAAATTCAGTTGTAAGGCATTCTAGATTTATTTTGGATTGTTCATATGTAACGACTTATCTGGGGGGGGATTAGAACAGTTAAAACGAGATTTTCATTCGCTAAAACGGGATTGCAGAACTTTTACAAACGAAAGTTTCAGCAACACGGAAATTATTAAATTATTTATAAATTAATAATATATATCATATCCATTCCGCGTAATAATTCAACTCCTCCTCATTCGCCTCATCTGTATTCAAACGAGATCGGTCTGGGTCCCTCATGTGGTGCCATCTGCATTTCAAAAATATGTAATTGAATACGCAAATTGAATTTCAATAATAAATGTAATTATACCTTTTCCTTCATCTCTGCACTTCTCGTAAATCAATCTTAAGTACTTGATGACATTCAGCAAAAAAAAAATTTCCTTTAACGCAATTAATAAAAAAACCCAAACTGTTGAAATTGAATTTCTTCCGATTACTAATGCGGCAGTTTTTTTTTTTTCCTCTCTCATGAAAATATATTCCTTTCCATTTTCCCATCAGTTGCTGAATCGGACGACGATCATAACGACAATTGCATAAATATCATCACGATCACAGAAATATCAGAATTCAGGGTAATAATTCAAAGGGAAGAGTAGGGGGGGCTTCTTCACTGAAGGTTCCGCCAACACAGTTGATAACGAAGTTGCGGAATTCGTTATATCCGAACGGGCTTGAAAAATTACGCATTTCATTAAAAGGTAGAACAATCTCAACGGTATACATTGTTGAATAATGTGAGTTTCCCTAAATGCATAGACGTTGCACTCAAAGTAGTAATAAAAAATCGAAAGAGGTCAATACTGTAATCAATACGTATATGATCAACGCACTTAGTAATCGTTATTCTTTTCAAATCATTTTTCGCAAAATTCAACGTACAAGCACAAAACCTTTTCAACCAAAAGCCCGGTTGCTCTTTTCCTCCGTCCGTCATTTAGAGGAAAAGAAAAAAAAGAGCTTCCTGGAATCTCTTGCTTGCTCCGATTTTCGGCTTCCACACAGGTGTCAGAAACTGAAGCTGTACACTTTCAAGGATAACAACGTTGCTTCAAAAACTGCACCGAAACTAGTTGGGATTCGTAAATGAGCTTAAAAAGGGTGTTTCGGAACTTGGATTCACCCCAGTCACTCTTTTCTGTTGCGGTTTCCCAAAAATAGAATTTCCCCAGTAGAGAAAACTGCAAACAAAAATATATGGCAATACTCAAAACGCCGTGTGGATAATGTCTTTCAGGAACAGTCAGTTGTAAATTCGTTTCAGGCGTACCTGAAACCGGCCACACAGTCAGCAAAAATACCCATCCAGAGAGAGAGATTTATATAATTTTTCAGAACTTTTCCTACTTACAAATTACCCATTGAAAATCCGGGACGCATGGCCATTCAGAATGTGAAAATTCATTTTCTTTCTTGGCAACACTAGTCATTGATGGTAAACAAAACGAGCGAGTTTCTAAATTCGTTAACGCTGGCTACGTTCCGTGTGTAAACGAAACAATTAGTAAGGCTAACACACAACGCGCACGGATAAAACTATCGACTCTGTGATTCCTAACAAGTGAGTAACATCAAACTCTGGTTGGTACCCTTATGCTCGCCGCGACAACGAATATCGTGAAATTCTCCCCGCTACAAACAGAAACTAAAGGATTACAAATAATAATCACAAGTAGTAACAAAAAAAAGACACATTTTAAAAAAAATACCAACTTTTATTCAGCATCGTCTCCGTTCAGAGCCTCAAAAAGTGGAATTACAGTCTCCAAATTTTCGAGAAGTTTTATCATATAATAATTTTATGCAACACTTGAAATAAATAAATAAATAAATAAATGCAAGGGTATTACGTTTATGTATTTATATTTATGTAATGTATTTTGTTCGATTTCATTCAATCGTATATAATCTATACGATTCTATTTATCTATATCTCGTTTATTTGACTTTTCCCATATTTCCAAAAATTAAAAATTTATTAAATACAAAATATTTATACTTCGAATAATATTTGAACATTATCCAAACAGTATTTGAATAACCTATCTTGAAAAAGGGAGGAGGCGGAAGTTAATCGTGGTCCCGGAGGGGGGCAAAAAAAGATCGAGAACCACAGGCTTCTGGCTTACACAGATGAAAAGTAATCGCAGTGGTGGTAATGAAAAATTGTTTTAACAGACAGGCATCAAAAACTGGAAAACGCTAATGGAAACCGTGAAAAAACGAATGCTTTTGGATAATGTTTCGAACACAATAGGTACATGATAAAAAACTTACTTTTTTTTCAATGTTTTTTACATGGCTTGAATTTTTCCTGGATTTGTCAAGCCCTCCCTGTCAAAATTTTCCTGCCTGCTAAAAACTACAAAGAAGCTTTCTGCACGATTCTGTACTTCAACAGGTTAGAAAAAAATAAAAGATTGGAAACTTGCATTAGCTTGTTAGCGAGGTTGTTGGAAAATTTAAAAAAGAACAATTCTTTCGTTAACTTTAAATTCTTTCGTTAACTAATAAACTTAAAAAATACGTTAAAATAGGCATTTCAAAAAAGTCATTTTTGCCCATCATTACTTACTTGTAATTTCATCAAGTTTCACCGATATGCAGTCCGTTCAGAAAATTCTGACAAATCTGATCTGATAAATGGAATTAACGTACAAAAAGTCTGGACAGACACCCACCGATATATTTGCATATATAAAACCAACTTATTTCATTAACATTTGCAATGTTTTCCTAATCGAGGCTACATCTAAATACGCAACACAATGCAACGTGCACGCTTCGATATTCAATCGAAAAAAAAATATTAATTAGAATTTATGCAAGCTAACAAATTTTAAGGTAAATGAGTTTAATTCATGATTTTTTGCATACACATCAGGAAATGTAAAATATCAAGATAGATATTTTTTCCCGAGTAACTATTATTCAAAACACGAAACACTTCCGGCTACATAAAATTAATTTTCTTGTTTAATTAATCCATTGACAATATGTTTTCGCCCGTTTCCAAAGCAAAAAAAAAAAAAAAACCTAATTGGCTTTGTAAACGTTTCTTTTTCGATTGTTATTATTGTTTACGTATAATAAAATTTGATCAAGTGCCAATGAAATGTTTATTCATGTTTGTGAAATCAATTTGCGAAACCACTGCAAGAGAGAAAAGGGTTAAAACGGCAAGCTTTCCGTCATTTAGGTTTATCAAAAAAGCATTATACTTACAAAAAAAAAAAACACATTATCCAAAAGCATTCTTCGGCAAAACCCAACCCCGTCTAAAAGCTGACTTATTTAACACAACCCAATTACATCTGACGACAAAATCGTAAAAATCAATGTTATTTTTCAGTCCAACACATTTGTATCCGACATGTTCGAATACACTACTCAATCTTAGGATTTTTCACACAGTGTCAAGGAATGCCAAAAAACCCTACGTCAGTCAGCATTTCCACACCATAGGGAAAAAAATGCAGTCAACCCTCGGTTTAGTCTTGGACTAATATACATGCACCTCGTCCATATTCCTCAGCTGGCCGAAGTCGTAACGATGCATTTTACATTCATTTTCCCAGCTTACGAGTAAGTTCGCAAACCAAGGATGGGCTCTTCACAAAACCATCTACAATCAAAACGCAATCATCTGAAAAAAAATAAAAACCAGGCTCTAGACAACACGATTCAATAGTAAGTTCGAGTCCCGAATAGATGGTGGACTGCCGAACAGGGGTTCGAACCCAGGGCCTTTCAACAGAAGATATATTTGCTAACCTCTCTGCCTCTCTCTCGCTCAGAAAAAGAAATTCTACTCGTGCTGCCACCTAGATATTTCACAAGGAAACAACACCACTTTTTCGCACGATGAAATGGTCACGAATTCTCTACCAAACCTATTACACATTCCTTAAATGAAAACTGTTCAATCAAGTATCAAGAAATCAAGTATTCACAACTCTTGCTTCAACCGAACATTCAAATTCCACCGATCGGTAAATTGAAATAATGGGATACAACTGCATTAAATATTAAAAGTGGTATTTTGCTCGGTCGGAAAGCAGTACATGGCTAACCATAAAAAGTGAGTAAAAATGAAATCTTCCATAAGATTCATTCAAACAAATCAATAATTTGGATGCATAAAAAGAAAAGGCAACAACTCCAAGTTTTAAGGACAATCTGCGGTCGATTTTTCGTTGCTGCCCTTAGAATTCGCTGGGAAATCTGTGGATGACAACGATGCAATTCAACAACGAATGGTATAATATTTAAAATGAAATTTATAACATTTCAAGCGAACGTAAAATCATGCAGCAGCTACAATACGAATCACTTGAAATTTTGTCAGAAGCTTGAAATTATGCACCCTCTCTACAATTCCATCTAAAGTACATCTGCAATCCGCGAACAAAATCAAAACCAACAAACAGTCGATACAACGCAGAAAAAAAATTTCTAAACGGAAGGAGAAAGGTTGGAAAAAATTATCTAATCTCATCGTCCCAGTCTGGATTCGAACACACACACACACACACAAGTAACCACAGTCACACGCACTAACAACCCTGCAAATACAACACACCATAACAAAATCACCATTGTATTTCACTACAAAAATCCCGACAGGGAACAAGAAATTCAAAGCAATCTAGAAAAAAAAAAAACAAGGGATAAAAAAAATACAAAGATCCAAAACAATTCCCCTCGAAAGCAGATGTCCAAAGACTTTCCTTCGCTATCACTTCGTGGCGTAGATGATAGAGCGCTAGCTCTGCCAAACTCATAAGTTAAGCAGCTTTGAGCGAGGCTCACGAAACTCGAGGTGGTTTTACCAAAAATAACAGGGCTCTATGGGTGGGGGGTGAGGGGGGGCCCGGGGGCGGAGCCCCCGGCCCCCCACCCACCACAAACCCCCTGCCGGGGGAACGGGTGGGTGGTCCCACAGGGTTCAAAAAAAAAAAAAAAAACAACAGGAACTAATTTCTTCACATAATAAGAGCTTTGCGTATGTATCTTCTGTTTATATTTTTATCTCACTACACTCTTTATTAATAATTCTGTCTCTTATTTTTCCCTCTTTTCCTTATTCTATTGCTTAATTTTCACGTAAGTAAAATTAATTCAAATCTTTCTGTAATAACAAATTAAATTAGTATTATAATCAATAAACATTACTAAAACAATGAGGAAACATCAGCGTGACTGATGGGAAAACACATATTTTTCCGGAGCAGAGAAAAAAATCAACTTACTTTCCTTCTGGAACACACATTACTTACTTGGAATAAATGGCTTCGAACTCACAATACAATATCACCCAACCACAAGAAAAACTTTTGTTTGTACAAAAATTTGCGCATCACCGCGATGACGCGCACTCACTATTCAACAATCGCGGGAACACAAAATCGCTATTCTAAACACGGATCGATCACAAACAGCACACTCTAAGCACTACGACAAATCACAAACATGCTACACGAAACACCAGAATGAATCTCAAACACACGCGGTCGAAGATAAGGACATCTCATCAATCAATCCACTAATCGGATGGCAAGACATTAAGAGACCGCAGGTGGAGTAATGGTGACTCCCGCCATTTATCTGTACTCGATCACTGGCTCATCAGAAACACAAGCCAGCACGTGTTTCCAACGAGGCGAAACTTTAGCAGAAGCATTCAAACCTTCGGAAAGTTCCCTAAAAAAATATTAAAAATAAATTAAATTAGAAATAATGGGAAAGTATATAACTGCAAAATATGTGTAATGGGAAAGAGCAACAACCAACATTTTTGCCTCAGAAACCCGCAAGATCCCACACGGTATACATAGATCTCACCCGAAAACAAAGCAATGTGGTCCACAAAACTGTCAATTCCGCGGAAAAAGGAATGGAGTTTGAAAACTGTCAATTCCACAGAAAAAAAGGAATGTACTTACCACAGGATGGCTCAAAAAACTGTCAATTCCGCAGGAAAAGAAATGTAGTTTCCTTCCACAGGATGGCTCTAAAAACTGTCAATTCAGCAGAAATGGAATGTAGTTTCTGCAGGATGGCTCAAAAAACTGTCAATTCCGCAGAAAAAGGAATGGAGTTTGAAAACTGTCAATTCCACAGAAAAAAGGAATGTAGTTTCTGCAGGACGGCTCAAAAAACTGTCAATTCTGCAGAAAAAGGAATGTAGTTTCTGCAGGATGGCTCAAAAAAACATGTCAATTCCGCAGAAAAAGGAATGTAGTTTCTGCACGATGGCTCAAAAAAAAAAGTCAATTCCGCAGAAAAAGGAATGTAGTTTCTGCAGGATGGCTCAAAAAAACATGTCAATTCCGCAGGAAAAGGAATGTAGTTTCTGCACGATGGCTCAAAAAAAAAAGTCAATTCCGCAGAAAAAGGAATGTAGTTTCTGCAGGATGGCTCAAAAAACTGTCAATTCCGCAGGAAAAGAAATGTAGTTTCCTTCCACAGGATGGCTCTAAAAACTGTCAATTCAGCAGAAATGGAATGTAGTTTCTGCAGGATGGCTCAAAAAACTGTCAATTCCGCAGAAAAAGGAATGGAGTTTGAAAACTGTCAATTCCACAGAAAAAAGGAATGTAGTTTCTGCAGGACGGCTCAAAAAACTGTCAATTCTGCAGAAAAAGGAATGTAGTTTCTGCAGGATGGCTCAAAAAAACATGTCAATTCCGCAGAAAAAGGAATGTAGTTTCTGCACGATGGCTCAAAAAAAAAAGTCAATTCCGCAGAAAAAGGAATGTAGTTTCTGCAGGATGGCTCAAAAAAACATGTCAATTCCGCAGGAAAAGGAATGTAGTTTCTGCACGATGGCTCAAAAAAAAAAGTCAATTCCGCAGAAAAAGGAATGTAGTTTCTGCAGGATGGCTCAAAAAACTGTCAATTCCGCAGGAAAAGAAATGTAGTTTCCTTCCACAGGATGGCTCTAAAAACTGTCAATTCAGCAGAAATGGAATGTAGTTTCTGCAGGATGGCTCAAAAAACTGTCAATTCCGCAGAAAAAGGAATGGAGTTTGAAAACTGTCAATTCCACAGAAAAAAGGAATGTAGTTTCTGCAGGACGGCTCAAAAAACTGTCGATTCCTCAAAAGGAATGCAACTCAAAAACTGTCAATTGCCCACATTGTGAAACAAGTATCTGACACAAAATTGCTGCAACAAAAATGTTGAAAAAATAAACAAGCCACAGTTTTTGGCACATGGCAGTTTTTAAACTGTGAAGTCAAAAAAACCCTCAAATACTGCTTTAAACATAAAATTTTCCATCGAAAATGCACACATGAATTACATGTAATGCTTAAAGTGACTATGAAATATACATAATAATCTGATTCTAATGATGTTTACACATATATATATTGTATATCAACATCTGATTTTTTTTTACTACGTGTTTAAGATGCTATATATATATATGAAATATATACGTCGATTTCTGTTATTATTAAATTATATAGAAAATCCCAGATATTTCAAACAATATTCTTATTGTACATAACATTAGAATAATGTTGAGCGAATTATCCAAAAATAATTTTTTTTCCCCTGAAAAATATCATCAGTTCATTATTAGCAAATATTTTTCATTATTACCACATTTTCTATTCTTGGGATCCAATGGTATATTTTGTAAAAATGGTGTTTTTTTTTCTTTCAAAAAAATCTCATAAAAATCTCAATATATACATTTTTTTCTTATGTAGTATGTACATTTTCTAACCTTCTACGATGGTCTTACAATCCAATAAAAACACCACCTGAAGACACCACAGAGGACAAAACAGAAAATTAGCAATGCCTTTGCTCTCCAGTCAGAGGACAAAGACCGGCGTATTACAGAAAAATCCAACTTTGCTATTTGTTGTTCGAATCGTAATATGGAAACCTGTTTCAGAATTTTCATCCAATATTTTTTTTTTAGTCAAACAATTTCTAAGAATAAATATTTAGTCTATTATATTATTATTAAATGAATCATAACGGAAAATTTTGATAAAGTAGAGAAAAATGAAAAGATAAAATGCATCGTGCAGACAGGACGAGGAGCCATACAGCTAATGACCTCGAACCAATACCCGATGCACAAAAAGCAACTATATCAACATCATCTCTCCTTCACGGCCTGTTATTTCGTTTTCAATCAATGAATTTCATTCATTTTTCAAATTCTAAGAAAATCGATTTATTAGTTTCGTTTTTCTTTTCTTTGTGGAAACTGAAAATCTGAAAAAAAATCTAAACTCATAAAATTAGTCTCCAGTCAAACTAAACCATTTCCTAACTTTGGATTCGTCCATTGAAAACTTGAGAAATCGTTGAGGTGTAGAAAAATTATCTGACGCTACATGGTAAAAATGTATCTATTCGAGACATTTCGTACCTCAAAAACTTCAAAATTGAAAATTATAATTAAATTAGAGTTCGAAAAGGAAACGTCGTAATATCAACGTTTCTCATCGTTAAGTTACACATTCATTTAGATCGTTTTCGATGGTTTAAACCAGTTCGAGTCAAAAACGCAACCCATCTTAACAAGTATAGAAACAGTCAAGGAAAACGAAAGATACAAAATCCAGAACTGTCACTCAAACGTTGTGAAAATTACACAACAGGGCTTGACAAATAGCAGAAAAAATTTTTAGTCTTAAAAAAATTTTTACCTAAGAATACGGTCAATGACTTTCCAGTCAGTTTTCCTTCGACTTTTTCGGTGCATATCACAGATATCCTGCAACAAACGGAACAAAACGCATCACACATAAAGAAAGAAAACATAATGGGAAGTAAAAATACGTAAAGATATACACGAAACCGTTGGAAAATACCCGGATTCGCACACGAAAGAAAAAAAAACAAACGGAAATTAAGTAACAACGCGAACTACCAACTAAAAAGGATGGATTCATAAAATCTAATAATTAACAAAGAGCAATCAAGAAACAAAGGAAATAAACAAAGGACCCAACAAGGAAAAGGATGCAACGGTCTCTCCCAGTTGAATCCCACCGCCAGGTAGCGCAACGATCTAACGTTTGCAGTTCGCTCTAAGCCACAAAGATGGCGCTACCGGTCCCCAAAAAAAATATATTCATATTTAGTAATTAATGCACTACTAATTTATTAATAAATTAAAAATAACATCCCGAAATATTACTCCTAAAGTAACATCAGAAAATAATAATCATCCTGAAATCGACACGATGACGATAATTAATTAACACGAAATCGAAAATAATTAACACGAAATAATTAACACGAAAGCTAAAAACCAGCATAACGAAGCAAAACAAAGACACTCACGAATAACGACGGCACAACGTTCAACCCAAATCATCACTCAAACTGGCAAGGCAAACAACCTGCCATTAAGAACCAAGCGGAAACCGCACACAGAGTAATATATATTTAAGAACATCAAATTCAAAAATAATCAATTGAAAAAATCATCACCAATCGAAACGCAATCCAACGATTCAAATAATCTTGTTTGTCAACACCGTTGCCACTCGCACAACAGTCTAAGACCAAATCCAGACGGTTAAACAAAATATCGAACTAATAAGTAATCAGTTAATCAGGGCAATTAACGACGCATCTGTCGAAATATGGAATTTTTACGCCCCCTCAGATCGAATATGCTACGTTATCAGTTTTGTCGTTCACTTATAGTCCAACTTCATTTCTCTCGCAAAACAAATGAATCATTCACGAAACTGCTATTTCAAACACAAATATATTCAGCTCGCAGTTTTTTTAAATATATAATCACACTGGAAAATATATTACATATATTCAGGATACTCCTCAATGAAAATTCGGAATTACTGAAAAAATCCAGAGAGATTCAGAACTTTATGTGTATTACACATATACGTAATTGCGCTAATTTTAGGTTCTCCTATACGATATCGCACGCACGCAACGATTATATAACAAATTCGAGCTTTTCAGTTTTCTCCGGCACGATCATATAAAAAACCTACAAAAACGGGACATATGGGAACGCTATTCAGATAACGCTATTTTCAATAACACATACATAAATTCCAGCACCTAAACATAATCCAAACACGTTGCATAACAATAAATCGCCACGTTTCATCAACATCGTCCAAAAATATTCATAGCATAACTCCGAACGAGCAAAAAGAAAATTTCGTACGATCAGAAATCTACTTCTCACGACGCGTAAATTTTAATTTTCAATTAAAAAATGTACTCCCAAGTATTAAAAGTTGAGGTATCCGTACTACGTTGAAAATATGGATTTTCATTTTTTACAAAATTTGTTTTTTACATTTGTTGTTACATGCAAGTAATAATAAAGACTGTAAACGTGTTTTACGAAGAAATTTGTAAAAATTGATTCATTGCATCCTATATTGTTGAGATTACGAACCAAAATCAAAGGTCTATCACATATATATTTTGAATCGCAGTGTTTCATAGACAAAACTTGATTTCAAAAAATTCATATCACGCAATCCTTTAAATTTTGGTTCATAACATTACTAGCAAAATCACAAAGCATTTCATTAATAAATTTTTTTTGCAATCGAGTTTCACATGAATTTTGCCTAAAAACTATAATACACGGACAAAAATTTGTCACTGTTTTGACCATTTCTATCAAAAAATGTATTTAAAGTTCACTCCAGAACCATTTTAAAGAAAAGTGACAAGAAAGGTAGTGATGTTCCTTTCAGTATTTTATAAAAATATCCCGAAAAACTTCAAGTGATCTAGAGACGTGCCGCTCACAACGATCCGTAATTAAAGTAATCTGGGTATGCAGCGTAGTGCTCTAAAACTGTCACTCAATTTCTAAAATTACGTATGAAAATCGAGTGATCTGTAAATGTACCGCTCCGTTCATTTTTCAAGTATTACGTAAGATTTTTAGCCATTTCTGACACCCTCCCCAGCAAAAAAGAATATTTCGTACCTTCATAACCCCCCGTCATCAAAATTATCATTACATTTTGCATGGAAATTTTCTTTCGCAAAAAAAAAAAGATTTTTTTTCCCGATCGTTTCGGAATCTATAATTCACGCTCGGTTTCCGATGTTTTCCACAAACAGCTTAACTACTTAAATTAACTCCGAAATAGTTTTTCAAGATGCCTATTCATTCTGCTGCAAAAACCTATCGATACTCTTTCAGCTGTAATAAATAAGTACGTATACATGATAAATAAGCCCCTTGGCACATTTACAGAATTCGGCCGCTTTTTGTATTGCAATCCCTCCCCCTCAAAGAATACTGCAAAACAGTACACTGAATTCTGAGATATATTTCGACTTCTTATCGCAGCACTAACTCAATGAGATCAACGTACTGTTCCGAATGTAAATAAAGCACGTTTAATTCGTTTCGCAGTGCGGTCCTGCCTCTCTCTCGTGCATTAAAAACATGAAATTAGTTGCGCCAAGACGTACACGATAACACCCGTTTCATCTCCAAACAAAAAAACAACTCGTCGGCGCGATAGGCAAGTCAATAACCGGCTCGCCTAGAGTATCGGGCGCTGCGAGTTCGACGCCGTCCTCGTCGGAAAACTTTCTCGAAATCGGATCGCACCGAAGGGGGGGGGGGAAAAAAAAAAAAACGGACGCGAGCTTCAACCCGGACAATCGATTGTTTATAGCGGCACAATCGATTGTTTATAGCGGCACAATCGATTCCAACGCGCGACACCATCGATGTCGACGGCCGGCTATCGCTCCCGTTTTGCGGCACCATCGATAGAGACGGGCGGTAATCGATGTTGCGGCACGGTGCCGACGTCGCCTCCGAATACCGCTCGCGAAGCCCAAAAAAAAGCCCAAAAAAAAGCCCAAAAAAAAGCCCAAAAAAAAGCCCAAAAAAAATAATTTTTTTTGTTTTTCATCTTTTTTTCAGCTTCTTCAATTCCACCTAGTCCGTCGTCCTCATCGGAGTTGCAGAAAAAAAAGAAAAAAATTTTCATCCCTGAAAAAATCACAAGTCCGAAAAAAAATTTTTTTAAACGGCGGGAGTAAATGACAGTTGCATCGTGATCCCCGAAGCCTCCTCTACCGACTCATGTGGTTTGTGGGCGGATCAACGAGATTCCCACTGTCCCCATCTTTCGCCCAACCATCTTTCACCCAACCAACCGAGGAAAAAAAATTTTTTTGAAAAAAATTTTTTTTTTCGTTTTTTTTCTAATGAAATGAATGAAACTCAACTCGCTGACTAACCCAACCCACGGAGACACATTGTTTTCAATGGCAGCCGATCAGCAATCGACGAGAAACGGTCAAATTCGAGTGAACCGGTCCGAGGGCGGGTAAACGGCGGGAGTAAAGGAGACTTGCAACGTGACCCTCCGGGCACCCTCTCTCGAA
>NW_028301611.1:21400000-21427500 GCF_987345545.1 Pholcus phalangioides | reverse complement strand
GTTCGGCGGTGTCTCTGCGACGGTCCATCTGCGCCCGCCCGCTCTTAGCGGCCAGCGGCGGCCCCGCATCACGAACTCTCTCTTTCGCGTAGGTTCGGGGACTCGGTCACCGTGTGCAAGCTTCATCCGACCCTCAGACAGGCGAGGCCCCGGGCAGCAACCCGAGGCCGCTATGCGCGTTCGAAAAGTCAATGCTCAATGTGTCCTGCAATTCACACCAAGTCTCGCAAATGGCTGCGTTCTTCATCGATCCGCGAGCCGAGTGATCCACTGCTCAGAGTCGTTACGCACTTTCCTTGTGCCGTCCCCGCGAACAGCCGCCGGAGCGGCGTTCTGCCTGGGACTTTAGCCTCACGACTTGGAAGTTTGACGCTGCCTTACTCGTTTCTCCTCCCGCAGGACACCCGGTCCGACGCGCTTCCGGCGCGTCGGGAGCGACAGCGTCTGGCTCCGTAACCGGGGCGAGAACGGGAGTCTTCTTGTCTTTCTGCTATTTGGGAACTTTCGTTCTCGTTCGAATTTTGGGAACTTTCGTTCTCGTTCGATTTTGGGAACTTTCGTTCTCGTTCGATTTTGCGTACTTTCGTTCTCGTTATCCGTGTTTCATTTTCTTTGCCTTCTCCTCCTCTCGGGCTCTCAGGCCGCTTCATAGATAAGTCTATCCGTGTTTCATTTTTCTTTTCCTTCTCCGGCCGTCTTGGCTCGGCGCGGAGTCATTCGATCACGAGGCGACTTGCGAAGAACTCGACAAATCTCTCTAATGATCCTACCACAGGTTCACCTACGGTAACCTTGTTACGACTTTTACTTCCTCTAAACGAACAAGTTCGGTCATCTTTCCGGCAGGTCCCCCCGGACGGATGCCCAGAGAGAACGCCAGTCCGAAGACCTCACTAATTCGTTCAATCGGTAGTAGCGACGGGCGGTGTGTACAAAGGGCAGGGACCTAGTCGCCGCGGACTGATGATCCGCGACTACTAGGAATTCCTCGTTCGAGGGGAACAGTTACAATCCCCTATCCCTATCACGAAGGAGGTTCAGCGGGTTACCCGGTCCCGCCGGACCGGGAGAACACACGCTGTTTCCTTCAGTGTAGCGCGCGTGCGGCCCCGGACATCTAAGGGCATCACAGACCTGTTATTGCTCCGTCTCGTGCGGCTGGACGCCGCCCGTCCCCCTAAGAAGACGGGCCCTCGGACTCGCAAGAGCCCTCTATTTAGTAGGCTAGAATCTCGATCGTTAACGGAATTAACCAGACAAATCGCTCCACCAACTAAGAACGGCCATGCACCACCACCCACCGAATCAAGAAAGAGCTCTCAATCTGTCAATCCTTCCGGTGTCCGGGCCGGGTGAGTTTCCCCGTGTTGAGTCAAATTAAGCCGCAGGCTCCACTCCTGGTGGTGCCCTTCCGTCAATTCCTTTAAGTTTCAGCTTTGCAACCATACTTCCCCCGGAACCAAAAAACTCTGGTTTCCCGGAAGCTGCCCGCCGAGTCATTTGAGGAACTCGGGCGGATCGCCGGTCGGCATCGTTTATGGTCAGAACTAGGGCGGTATCTGATCGCCTTCGAACCTCTGACTTTCGTTCTTGATTAATGAAAACATTCTTGGCAAATGCTTTCGCAGTAGTTCGTCTCGCGGCGGTCCAAGAATTTCACCTCTAGCGCCGCGATACGAATGCCCCCGTCCGTCCCTCTTAATCATTACCGTCAGTTCCGGAGACCAACAGAATAGAACCGAGGTCCTGTTCCATTATTCCATGCACCATTATCCGGGCAATTCTTCGCCTGCCCTGAGCACTCTAATTTTTTCAAAGTAAACTCGCCGGCCCCCCGCGACAGCCGGCGAAGGCCATCGCGGGGACCCGGCCTGTGACGTCCGGTCGGCCGCGGTTGACCGCCGTCTGGCGGACCGCGACCCCGGGACCGAGATCCAACTACGAGCTTTTTAACCGCAACAACTTTAATATACGCTACTGGAGCTGGAATTGCCGCGGCTGCTGGCACCAGACTTGCCCTCCAATAGATCCTCGCCGGAGGATTTAAGAACCTCTCATTCCGATTACGGGGTCTCGAGAGAGTCCCGTATCGTTATTTTTCGTCACTACCTCCCCGTGCCGGGAGTGGGTAATTTGCGCGCCTGCTGCCTTCCTTGGATGTGGTAGCCGTTTCTCAGGCTCCCTCTCCGGAATCGAACCCTGATTCCCCGTCACCCGTTACGACCATGGTAGGCGCGTGACCTACCATCGACAGTTGATAAGGCAGACACTTGAAAGATACGTCGCCGGGACGTGCCCGTGCGATCGGCCCTAAGTTATCCAGAGTCGTCACCGAATGCCGTCGCCCCGGGGGACGACGGATTGGTCTTGGTCTAATAAAAGCGCTCGTCCCCCTCGCGGGGTCGGAGCTCTGCTGCATGTATTAGCTCTAGAATTACCACAGTTATCCAAGTAACGTGGTACGATCTAAGGAACCATAACTGATTTAATGAGCCATTCGCGGTTTCACTTTGTTAAAGCCTGTACTTAGACATGCATGGCTTAATCTTTGAGACAAGCATATGACTACTGGCAGGATCAACCAGGTAGCGGCGGCTCGGAAAAATCCGATCCGAGGTCGAGACCTCCCCCGAGCGGCCCGCGCGATGGCGGCCGCGTCGTGTTCGGCACATCTCCCTCATCGTCTTCTCGTTCCGATCACCGAAACCTAAATCGTCCGCCGCAACGGTCCGTGTTTCATTCTCGCCGGGGCTCCTAGGAACCCCGGGCTAGTCCGGTGGGGATCTTAGAATCCCCACCCTGCGGCCACGCAACCCCGTCACTACGGTCCGCGTCCGCCTTCTTCGGCGCCTCGGTTACCCAAGCCGAGCGCCGCGGGACCAGGATGCCTCAGGAGCGGGCGAACCCGAGAATCGACCCCGCTACTAGAGGGGAGCCGTAGGCAGTCCTGAGTCCCAAGCGATTGCCGGGGAACTACCCGATCTTAGCCGAACAACGAGCCTTCGCAAATGTAACCACAGCTACAAGCTCCAATTGATCAGCGCCAACCGTGTCCCCACATATATAGTTTCGAAGTTTCGCACGGCTTCCACTACACGTTTTCCCTCTTCCCCACGCTCTCCCCTGCCCGGCGACGAAGAAAATTTCGTCTTTTCTACCGAGCCGCGATCCCTCCGAAAATCCATCCACCTCCCCAAACGAGGTGTCTAATCGCATCTCCGGAATCTCCCCTCTACGAATCCGTAATTATTTTTACGATTGCTTCACGGGAAGGGGTCGAAATTTGCGATCTCGCGGGGGTCACTCCGCCCGTAGACTTAACATGGGGCTCCGTAGACTTAACACGGGCCGCGCTTTCCGCACCGAAACGACGAAATCCGCCGATCCATTCCCGAAACTAATTACGTAAACAGAAAGATCCATCCATTCCACGCAAAAAAACATTCGAACCGTTAAAATCCGATCGGAGGAAGTGCTTTTAAAATATCATTTGAAATACCATGTTTACACCATTCACTTAGCATTAGCCAGGTTTTCGAACACGCTACGAATCGAAAATAAACTACCTAAAACCACATTAACAGCTTGCCTTGGATTAATTTAAGCTCATTCGATGTGAAAAGCCTCAAAATAATGCAGTCCCAGCACTCTGAATCCAGTAAGAAGCAATTACAGTGCACTCGCATGGGTTTCCTCGTTAAAACGCCACGACACCACTAAAAACATTCACAACAGCTTATTCCCTGCAAAAAAATGCAGCAATCAGTCACAACAGCCCACGACGACCATAAACACGACACGATCCAACAGCTGCAGTGTGAAATTTGGCTGGAAACTGCTTTTCTACCCATCAAGAGACCGCCTCGTTCAAATACATTCCAACGACCCTTCGCCACTACAGTAAAAACCTCCCCATGCCCCAATAAAACTTTTAAACCCTCAAAATCGTTATGATTCATCGACACCAGCACAACACCCGTCACGTGCACCGATTACACAATCCACTTGGCCAATTAATTCACTGCAAACTTCATTTACAGACGCCCTCGTTAAAGATTTTAACGAGTTTAACATTGCTGCACTTTCTGAAAGCACCACAGCATTTCCTAAAACTGCCACCACACAGAAAGTAGAGCTCATTCCTTCATCACAACACTCTAAAGAATCACACAATACCGATTGGCACACACATCACTGGTGGCGAAGCTTTTTCATATCCAAAACAAACCTATACTGCACACCTTCGCTCGTTAAACGTTACATTCACACTTACAACCAGTGAGCAGGCTGCACATCAATCAGACAGACACAAACAAAGCTTGAAACACATTAAACAATGCACGTGCACCTCACATTTCACCAACAGAGCAGTTGGGGATCAACAGTCATCCCGAACAACGGTTACCCAGTTCTCGTTAAAGTTACAATTCCACCGTTACCCTTAATTAAAATAATGTGTTGAGCTAATTCTCACCTTCACAACGTTTAACACACCACCCATTAGCAGAAGGTAAATTTAGTAATTAAATAACCGAAAATCAATAACTGTAATCACAATCAATGGCAAATTGGCAACATTACGCCGCCGAAACTTTTCTCGACACAACACTTCCCAGGTCCTCTGCTGCCACTTTAATCGCTACCACAACTTTAATTAATTAATGATACCCTCACATGCATCCTAGCCCATCATAAAAGCCCAGCCTATTAATTTGTGACACAAATCTATTCCACACAGGTAACGGTACAAGTAATAACATCAACTCCTTTTCCAACGTTTCATCATTCGTGCAAGAAAAAGCTCAAATGCTGTTGCTTGGAGTTTAATAAAGTACTAATTTCAATCATTTCATCAAATATACAATAAAAATCTCCCCACAAGTAATATTCTCTCACTACAATAAGCAAACTCAGAATATGCACGCGTGTGCATAGATACCATACGTTACAAGCAATCAACTTGTCTGAACTTGACCATTTCTCTTTAGGTTACATGATAGTGTTTTACATGGGTATTCTTTTGTACTGCATTCCTTCCATTAATGTTTTTCCCATTGTAGATCATTACACAACAAAAAAGTTACATGCAATGTAACACACGAACAATATACTACTACCCGAGCAGGGCGAGGTGGAATTTCAATGTGTGACGTTAACACTGGATCTTGTGTTTGTAATTATGATATTCATATTGCATCTTGTTTTTCATAATGTAACTATTACGTAATGCATTAAACATCTCGTTGTGAAAATTCATATGCGAATGAATGAACATAAGAGATTTCAGATTTCAGATCTTTCACAAATTTCTGGTTGCCATTTCACTACACAGACAGTACTTTATTTTTTAAATTAAGTGTGATTTCCACAAAACCAGTGGGGTTTGAAGTATAAATTTTGTCCAGAGTAATTTCTTTTTGTAAATATTTTTGAATAATAAATTTTGAATAATAAGTAATGTTTTTTGAGATATTACACGTTATGTCCTCAGAATTTGCTCGTTTTCAGTACTTATGCCAGACATTGTACACTGAAAACCACACCATTTATTTGAGTACTTTTAATGCTGTACAACCATCACTGTTATGTGTGTGCAATGAACTACATACAAAATATTCTCACAGTTATGACAGTTTCTCGTGTAACCGTACATGAATTTTAACAAAAACATTCCATTTCCTTTTCATTCTCAAAGTATTTACTTAATTATTATGATTGGACAAGATCCTAGTTCATTGCACGGCTTACGTTATGTTACAAATTTTCATAGCAAATTATCAGCGTGCATATTTTTATTTTTGAGAAAAATTTTTCGTGTGCAGTAAAGGTAAATAGAGTTACGTAATCTTCGAAAACAATTAAGTGTCAAAACCATTGCTGCAGATGATTTAAATTGGCCATTTCGATTGTGACTGTGTGCATTTTGTTAAGTTTCATTTCCTCATGTATTTCTGTTTCCATTCTTTTGTGCAAGTTCGTATCAAATTTGCTGTTGCTGTATATTAACAAATAATCAAAGCGATTACGTTAGGAGAGAATTGATAATAAACAAATCCTTCATGAAATGGCTACCTAATCCCTGACATAAATTATTCATTTCATAATGTTGAAACATGGAAATGGTTGAAACTCACCTGCACCGTGCACCACCCGCAGAGAAGTGTCAACAACTCACAATGATGACACTTTAAAATCACAATAAAATTCTCACTAGCACAAAACAGTTCAAACACTACACACTACTGCTTCACAGCCATGTAAACTGAGATCAACAGATGCTTTCCTTGTGATATCGGATTTTCACTTTGAAGTGTTATTAATTACCATCATCAATTGCGTAACACAGATATCAATGCCTTTTTATTCTTCCTTCTCGAACCAACTGCAATTCACACACACACCAACAAACACAACCGGACAACTTTTCACTCGTCACAGAAGACTTAACTGCGAATTAGATGAACTGCATCTGTCAGGTATCTTCTTCTGAGGTATTGTACTGGTGACACACCAGCGTCTAACATTTCTCACTTCCACACTACTAGAGCAATGGCACGCATACATCACTGTGCCCATCAAATTCATAGACGCCTGTCTATCATCTGTCTTCCTTGCAAAGAGAAAATGAAAAATTGTAATATATATATATATATATCACTAACTAATCAGATGTATTTAGTTATTAGTTAATATCTTTTGATTCGATGGAACATAGATTTATTTATAAGCCATTGAATAATATTAAACTCAAGCAATGTGACACCCCCCCCCCACCCCCATTACTTGTGTGTTTGTTCTATTTCTTCTTATCCCCCACAGAAGATTATCCTCAGATCTCGTAGTCGGTCGAACGGAACGAATGCTAGAGAGCAAGCCCACAAAGACCGGTATTGCTACCGCTTCTCTCTGAATGTACTTTCGGGTTCGCGCTGCACGGAGGGGCAATTTTTTTTTCGAATCCCTCCGCGAGCAACGTCCTGAAAGTGGCGGAGAGCAGTGTCGTTGGCATCCCTTTCTATCTCTGCGTTGGTCGGCGGCAGCTGCACGTAGGGACATAGAAATTTCGCTCTCTCTCGAAGAGCTGAAAGGGGACGGTACTTGATATCGGGGAACGCCGATGAGAATCGAGGTTGTCATCCGTCTCTCCGTCGCACCTTGCCGTCGGCAGATGCGCGTAGGGACATTGAATTTTTTTCGGACATAGAATTTTTTTCGGACATAGAATTTTTTTCGGACATAGAAATTTTTTCGCTCTTTCTCGAAGAGCTGACGGTGCTTGATATCGGGGAACGCCGATGAGAATCGAGGTTGTCATCCGTCTCTCCGTCGCACCTTGCCGTCGGCAGATGCGCGTAGGGACATTGAATTTTTTTCGGACATAGAAATTTTTTCGCTCTCTCTCTCGAAGAGCTGAAAGGGGACGGTACTTGATATCGCGGAACGCCGATGAAAAGCGTGGTTGTCACCCGTCTCTCCGATGCACCTTGCCGTCGGCAGATGCGCGTAGGGACATTGAATTTTTTTCGGACATAGAAATTTTTTCGCTCTCTCTCGAAGAGCTGAAAGGGGACGGTGCTTGATATCGCGGAACGCCGATGAAAAGCGTGGTTGTCACCCGTCTCTCCGATGCACCTTGCCGTCGGCAGATGCGCGTAGGGACATAGAATTTTTTTCGGACATAGAAATTTTTTCGCTCTCTCTCTCGAAGAGCTGAAAGGGGACGGTACTTGATATCGCGGAACGCCGATGAAAAGCGTGGTTGTCACCCGTCTCTCCGATGCACCTTGCCGTCGGCAGATGCGCGTAGGGACATTGAATTTTTTTCGGACATAGAAATTTTTTTCGCTCTCTCTCTCGAAGAGCTGAAAGGGGACGGTACTTGATATCGCGGAACGCCGATGAAAAGCGTGGTTGTCACCCGTCTCTCCGATGCACCTTGCCGTCGGCAGATGCGCGTAGGGACATTGAATTTTTTTCGGACATAGAAATTTTTTCGCTCTCTCTCGAAGAGCTGAAAGGGGACGGTGCTTGATATCGCGGAACGCCGATGAAAAGCGTGGTTGTCACCCGTCTCTCCGATGCACCTTGCCGTCGGCAGATGCGCGTAGGGACATAGAATTTTTTTCGGACATAGAAATTTTTTCGCTCTCTCTCTCGAAGAGCTGAAAGGGGACGGTACTTGATATCGCGGAACGCCGATGAAAAGCGTGGTTGTCACCCGTCTCTCCGATGCACCTTGCCGTCGGCAGATGCGCGTAGGGACATAGAATTTTTTTCGGACATAGAAATTTTTTCGCTCTCTCTCTCGAAGAGCTGAAAGGGGACGGTACTTGATATCGCGGAACGCCGATGAAAAGCGTGGTTGTCACCCGTCTCTCCGATGCACCTTGCCGTCGGCAGATGCGCGTAGGGACATTGAATTTTTTTCGGACATAGAAATTTTTTTCGCTCTCTCTCTCGAAGAGCTGAAAGGGGACGGTACTTGATATCGCGGAACGCCGATGAAAAGCGTGGTTGTCACCCGTCTCTCCGATGCACCTTGCCGTCGGCAGATGCGCGTAGGGACATTGAATTTTTTTCGGACATTGAAATTTTTTCGCTCTCTCTCGAAGAGCTGAAAGGGGACGGCGCTTGATTGACATCGTGGAAGGCCGATGACAAGGAATTCATCACATTAAGAGTTGACAATTACATCATAGTCGATTGGTGATGGAGAAACAATATGCGATGCGTGACAAAGTGTTAGCTACTACATTGTTTCGTCTGGGAATATACCTGATATCAGCTCCCACTCGTCCTACTTTCCCTACTTTTTGGTAAAATGTCATACTTTCTAGTTTTTTCTTACTTTTCCTACTTTTTTACCAAATTCTATCGACAAAATTTGTGTAATTGGTTTTAATTGAGCAGGCAACTATTTATAAATAGCCAAATATTAGAAATGTTGGAGAATGCAATAAATGATTCGGCCGAAGCAGACATTTTATCATTTTTGAGGTTATTTGGAGGGGGGGGGGGGGGTGTATGTGGACAATTTGGTTGATTAATTTTTCATTTGCTTAGTTTGAGGGTTAAACAAGTATAGTAGTCATTAGATGGGGAAAATAATTTCGTATTTATTACTTCGTAGTCTTGGACAGTAGCTAACATTCATCATTCAATGTAATATAATTTATATGAGGAGAGACAGCAAAGAATTATCTGTGGTTTCTAGTACACTGTTTTGGCCAAAAATTGTTTTTGTAACCATTTTGTAAGTCATTTATCAATTTGCTTTGGCTTGAGTGAATCTTATAGGAAACCGGAATAGTGCTACGAAAGAAAAAGTTAATTGAAAATTAAATTTTTTTTAAAATTTGTTAAATTTTTTTTTCCAAGAAAAAAAAAAAAAAAAAACGTGTTTAGGGATTTTCTTCCATTACGCTATGATTATGTTGTGTAAGGGAGGGGGGGGGGGGTTACCCTCCGCATCTTACTTTTTAGTCGTGCGTTTTCCTACTTTTTCTAATTTTTTGAGTGGGAGCCCTGGAGTAGTAAATTCTGCGATATAATTCAATTGCCATAGTTGTCGAGGCGAAGCTTTGTTTAAACTTTATAACTCCCTTAAAATTTGTTTAATCCTAAAACGCTAAAGCAAAAAAAAAAACCTTTCCATATTAGTTTTTCACAAGGAATAACATTTGTCATTATTGAGTGGTCGATAAATACCACCCTGTATAAAACCGGACCATAACTGATACTTGCAATTGGTGTTTAATGCAACAGTAACAGGGGTGTTTGATTTGATTTTTTTTTTTCTTGACGTGAATACATTTTTTAAATCATCTGACGATATTGAATGCATTCTAAATTTTCGTGAGGAAAATTTAAATGCTGATACCTCAGAAAATATTTAGAATATGTCGAAGATTTTAATGTCTGCGGTTAAATCTTGTTAGAAACAAATCCAATGATAGGCCGTCTCTTCGTCACACGCTGGTGGTCTTGAACTTCACATAGGGACATTGCAAATTTTCGGAGAAAATAATTCTGCCGTGCGTCGAAGCTGCTTATCCTCGGCCTTCCGCGACAGCGTACCGTCTTTCTTTCAGCTCGTCGAGAGAAAAAAATTCCAAAAAAATTCCAAAAGAAATTTCCATGTCCCTACGCGCATCTGCCGACGGCAAGGTGCGACGGAGAGACGGGTGACAACCTTGCTTTTCATCGGCGTTCCCCGATATCAAGCACCGTCAGCTCTTCGAGAGAGAGCGAAAAAATTTCTATGTCCGAGAAAAATTCTATGTCCGAAAAAAATTCAATGTCCCTACGCGCATCTACCGACGGCAAGGTGCGACGGAGAGACGGATGACAACCTCGCTTTTCATCGGCCTCCCGCGATATCAAGCACCGTCCCCTTTCAACTCTTCGAGAAAGAGCGAAAAAATTTCTATGTCCGAAAAAATTTCTATGTCCGAAAAAAATTCAATGTCCCTACGCGCATCTGCCGACGGCAAGGTGCGACGGAGAGACGGATGACAACCTCGATTCTCATCGGCCTCCCGCGATATCAAGCACCGTCCCCTTTCAACTCTTCGAGAAAGAGCGAAAAAATTTCTATGTCCGAAAAAATTTCTATGTCCGAAAAAAATTCAATGTCCCTACGCGCATCTGCCGACGGCAAGGTGCGACGGAGAGACGGGTGACAACCACGCTTTTCATCGGCGTTCCGCGATATCAAGCACCGTCCCCTTTCAGCTCTTCGAGAGAGAGCGAAAAAATTTCTATGTCCGAGAAAAATTCTATGTCCGAAAAAAATTCAATGTCCCTACGCGCGTCTGCCGACGGCAAGGTGCATCGGAGAGACGGGTGACAACCTCGCTTTTCATCGGCGTTCCGCGATATCAAGCACCGTCCCCTTTCAGCTCTTCGAGAAAGAGCGAAAAAATTTCTATGTCCGAAAAAATTTCTATGTCCGAAAAAATTTCTATGTCCGAAAAAAATTCAATGTCCCTACGCGCATCTGCCGACGGCAAGGTGCGACGGAGAGACGGGTGACAACCACGCTTTTCATCGGCGTTCCGCGATATCAAGCACCGTCCCCTTTCAGCTCTTCGAGAGAGAGCGAAAAAATTTCTATGTCCGAGAAAAATTCTATGTCCGAAAAAAATTCAATGTCCCTACGCGCATCTGCCGACGGCAAGGTGCGACGGAGAGACGGGTGACAACCTCGCTTTTCATCGGCGTTCCCCGATATCAAGCACCGTCCCCTTTCAGCTCTTCGAGAGAGAGCGAAAAAATTTCTATGTCCGAGAAAAATTCTATGTCCGAAAAAAATTCAATGTCCCTACGCGCGTCTGCCGACGGCAAGGTGCATCGGAGAGACGGGTGACAACCTCGCTTTTCATCGGCGTTCCGCGATATCAAGCACCGTCCCCTTTCAGCTCTTCGAGAGAGAGCGAAAAAATTTCTATGTCCGAGAAAAATTCTATGTCCGAAAAAAATTCAATGTCCCTACGCGCATCTGCCGACGGCAAGGTGCGACGGAGAGACGGATGACAACCTCGATTCTCATCGGCGTTCCCCGATATCAAGCACCGTCAGCTCTTCGAGAAAGAGCGAAAAAATTTCTATGTCCGAAAAAAATTCAATGTCCCTACGCGCATCTGTCGACGGCTAAGTGCGTGCTATGTAGGTACTGTCAGTTATACAACATGCTATCCCAGTTTGGGGTGGTGACTACGAGACTAATGTTACCATGGTTAGAAGGTCTTAGCAAAAAGTAATCAACAAATGGATCCCAAAAAAAAGTGCACTGTAATATATCATAACTATAGATTCAATACTAAGGAAGTTCAGCTTTATAAAACAATATCATTTATCCACAAAAACCCTGCATAGTTCAAAATGAAACAAACAGTGAGAAAAACAAGAGGGAGGAACATGAAACAAACACGGCAGCGGCAATACCAAATAAAACTATAATATATACTATATATATACCATATACTAGAAACTATTTCGCACCTACAGAATATACTCATCTGAAGCACGATAATGAAAAATGCATTAAAAAATTTCAACGAATTAAAGATATCAGTCAAATTTCTTGATAATAGAATGCAATCTGTCTTTCTTATTTTTTCTGGGTATATTCCTTATAATTGTTTGTGTTTGTTATTTTTTTTTTTTTTAAATCTGATCAATTTTTAAGTTCAATCAGCATCAAAAGTCTATGGTTACAAATTAGTGACATCAATTTCTTCAAACTACAAGCACAGCGATACATAAATACTAATTTCTGCATACTCAAGTCGAGATACGAGTGCTGCTTTTTTTTACCAAGTAGTATGAATTAACCCTGAACAGATCGTATGATCCCTTGGGTTAATATTTTGCAATATGTATTTCTCTCTCTCTGTGTTATTCAAATTTCAAAATTTCTGAAAATTTATCAATTCCAATATGTCATGTTACCTTAATGTACGTATAATAAATCAAATAATAAATTCATGTAGAGTGCTCACATTACAAGAACGAGATTACTCTCAGAATGTGCTGCTCATGGATGTGATATTAATTTTTTTTTCTTCCACGATACAAAATCACTCATTATATACAATTTAAATGATAACAACCGACATAATCACCTCACAATGAATTCAATGGCAACTAATCAATATCCAACATTCTTTCAGCGTCCAGCATAATAGACTCGGAAAAAAAATTGCAATTTTAACAACACCTCACGATCAAACAGTTACTTCAAAATTAGATTTTAATTAGATTTAATTAGACTTTTCACAAATTACTTCGAAGCAGAACCGAACTGGATTGATAAAGGATGATGCTATTCTTATAACTTGTTATTATTCTTTCGTTGCTTTCAATACAACTGTCATTATTATTTATTACTATTGTTCATGTGAATAATTTCCAGTTATTCACAATATTTAATTTATTTATAACAGTAGTCATTAATAAGAGTTACACTCTCGAGGGACCAAAGAATACTCTCCCGAAGAGAAGATTACACATATTACACAATACGTGTGCTTACAAATATCGATTACGAATAACTTGAGAATAATTTTTCATATTAATATCCTCCAGTAATTTACAGTAATTACACTTCTGCCCACATTATTCTCGACATATCTAGTTGAGATAAATCACAAAAAAGGAAGGTGTTAGCTGATCGGAAAATTCCTCATAATCTTTTAGCCATGTACATACATTAATAGTGCCATTTCACCAAAGATTACGTAATGAAATTATTATCATTCAGTTATTATTCGCCAAATACTACTTTATATCATGCTTCATAAAGGCTCTCAACTTACAATGAAATTAAGTAAATCTGTGTGACATTCTACATGAGCACAGCGACAGAAAATATATCACAAATTTCATTTATTACAGTTTATTATTATACCCTACTTGCGAGAAGACTGAAAGAATTCCTACCTTGCTGGGAATCCATCTGTTATTCACTTTTCCTGAAAAAAATGAACTTAAAACACGTTTTGTTACTCACACATCTAAACATACACTATTTGTGATTGCTGGAAATAGAAAATGAGTCTCATCTGGGTAACAACAACATATGTAACTTACATTGCAGAAAATCTGAAATAATAATCATTTACAAAATTAAAAACTTCATAACAACGTATTTGTCACTGGAAATCAAATTCACAATTTAAAAAAACCCATACATCATATAGAATTCAACTGCTTCGCAAAAATGATTATAATGAATGCTTTCTCACATTAATTAAGTAAGAACAGTTTCTCACGAAGTAAAAAAACAGAGAGTAGGAAATTGTGTAAAATGCATTGCGACGAGTAATAAAGTAACTTCATATTATATAACCGCATGATAAACATCATAACAAGCAGTCTAACACTTCGGTATATAACAATTATTATGAACAATATCAATTATTATGGAAGCCGTCGCGTCAGGCACATGCAATTATAACCCTACAGACAAGCTAAGAATATTCCTATCTACGTGTATGTTTGTATTTAGTAGATATATCTATGTGTCTGTGTGTGTGTGTGTACACACGTGCATTTTATAATATTTAAAAAATTAATAAAATATTTTTCATAAATTACACTAGATTACTTACTCCGTCTCTACAGAAAACCAAGGATTAATTAAAATTTAATGAGTAATGTTGAATTTTTCTGAATGTCGCCCACATTCTTTAACTAATTAATTAACTAATTATATAATCAATTAAGTATATAACTAAACCTCGATCCCGGCGTCGTTTGCTTATCCCGTTCATTTCGGCCACATTTTTAGCTAAAAGTTATTCCGCTGCTTAAAAAAAACCAATTAACAATTGATCGATTAATTAATCATTTAATTGTTCATTTGGTAATTAATTAATTCATAATGATACATTGGCCAACAGTTCCGTTTACTCACCACGTATCTCGTCTGCTTCGGTGATATCCAAACACTACTGAAAAAAATTAATTAACAGCTATTATCAGCGAACGATCAATAACTACAGGCAAATTAAAACACGCCACACAATAAGACAATGAAAGAATAAGAAAGAGAAAGAGACGCCCGTTAAGAACTCCAACAACGAATGAAGCATTCCAGCTAATCGCCTGACGTTTCGAAGAAAGATACGTACGCCAGTATTCCCAGGTGTACGCGAGTAATATTAATTAATAACTTTCCATGTAATTACTTATTACAAAGGAGATTGCTTTATTTCAACTGACATTTCCTGTCAATTGGGCGTTGCCAGTCACCTTGTTTTACGCGCCAACCGCGCATTCATTCTGTCGATGGTTAGCGTTTTTAACTTCCCTTTTTTTCTTTTTTGGTTATTGCATTAAATCAAATTAAATTACTCTCATTTCGTAATCATTCGCGATACACTTTAGTACTTCAAATACATCGACCGTTCTCGATTTCAATCACTGCAAAACTTTCACTTGTTTGCCATCACGATCACTCACCCAGAGTGACCAGTTTCATGCGGGTCATTACTGCGTCGTCCCAAGCAGTGCCGCAATTAAATACTTTGTCACCCGGGACAAGCCAGAATTTTGGCGCCCCTTGCTTGCATGTACAGGAAGCAGTCGAAGGGGGAATCGGGCGCCCCTTCTGGTTCAGCGCCCTGCAGGACCGTTTTTAGAGCATTACGGGCCAAGTGATGTTTTTGAGGCCCTACCTGGTAAATTCTCATTTTTGTGAGGCCCCTCTTCTTTCGAAGCCCCGCCCGGGTGGGCCCATGCGTTAAGAGGGCACTGGCGCCCGGGGCACCCGAGTGTTCGTTCGGTCAAATCAAATGAATTCTGAATGCGTCAAAGTTTTAATCGCGTTTTGAAAATTCCAGCAGTTCTGATAATAGCAGTTCTGTGAATATTACTTAATTATTACCTTAACAATTACCTTACTTAATTATAACAAAATTAATCGCGAAAGAGATTTTTCTAAGGTAAGGCATCAGTAAGTGCTGCCATCTATCACTTCCGAGTATAACAACACACGCCGCAGAATATATCATTTACGTAATTTACATTACTACCGAACTATATAACTTTAAGTTCGCAGTTAAATCGCAAATTTCAAATTATTTAGAAAATCAGAGAGAGAGAAAAAAGTACGACATTTGAATGGACACGTAGGAGCAGTCACTCCTATAATGCGAGGAGGGATGGATGGAACTAATAACTGCTTAAATGATAGAGTCCAATCCCGTTATAAATAATTCTTCGAGAGAAATACGGGACATTAGTATTGCGGGAAATGGTGCATTACTGCAAATTGCAGTGGATTAAAATGCATTCCACGAAAAAAAAAAAAACGTTCAATATTCTCATGCATAGTTGTAATTATCATAACATAATTTACGTCAATCTTTGACTTCAATAAAAATGCAAATACGCTTCGTGTACAATACGGGAACGACCGGGACACTTTTGCCAAAAAGTCGGGACGGCCAAAAAAAAAACGAACGTTATAAGACCGGAGAAATACGGACTCTTCGTTACAGATTAGAACGTTTGAACGAAATTCAGTTGTAAGGCATTCTAGATTTATTTTGGATTGTTCATATGTAACGACTTATCTGGGGGGGGATTAGAACAGTTAAAACGAGATTTTCATTCGCTAAAACGGGATTGCAGAACTTTTACAAACGAAAGTTTCAGCAACACGGAAATTATTAAATTATTTATAAATTAATAATATATATCATATCCATTCCGCGTAATAATTCAACTCCTCCTCATTCGCCTCATCTGTATTCAAACGAGATCGGTCTGGGTCCCTCATGTGGTGCCATCTGCATTTCAAAAATATGTAATTGAATACGCAAATTGAATTTCAATAATAAATGTAATTATACCTTTTCCTTCATCTCTGCACTTCTCGTAAATCAATCTTAAGTACTTGATGACATTCAGCAAAAAAAAAATTTCCTTTAACGCAATTAATAAAAAAACCCAAACTGTTGAAATTGAATTTCTTCCGATTACTAATGCGGCAGTTTTTTTTTTTTCCTCTCTCATGAAAATATATTCCTTTCCATTTTCCCATCAGTTGCTGAATCGGACGACGATCATAACGACAATTGCATAAATATCATCACGATCACAGAAATATCAGAATTCAGGGTAATAATTCAAAGGGAAGAGTAGGGGGGGCTTCTTCACTGAAGGTTCCGCCAACACAGTTGATAACGAAGTTGCGGAATTCGTTATATCCGAACGGGCTTGAAAAATTACGCATTTCATTAAAAGGTAGAACAATCTCAACGGTATACATTGTTGAATAATGTGAGTTTCCCTAAATGCATAGACGTTGCACTCAAAGTAGTAATAAAAAATCGAAAGAGGTCAATACTGTAATCAATACGTATATGATCAACGCACTTAGTAATCGTTATTCTTTTCAAATCATTTTTCGCAAAATTCAACGTACAAGCACAAAACCTTTTCAACCAAAAGCCCGGTTGCTCTTTTCCTCCGTCCGTCATTTAGAGGAAAAGAAAAAAAAGAGCTTCCTGGAATCTCTTGCTTGCTCCGATTTTCGGCTTCCACACAGGTGTCAGAAACTGAAGCTGTACACTTTCAAGGATAACAACGTTGCTTCAAAAACTGCACCGAAACTAGTTGGGATTCGTAAATGAGCTTAAAAAGGGTGTTTCGGAACTTGGATTCACCCCAGTCACTCTTTTCTGTTGCGGTTTCCCAAAAATAGAATTTCCCCAGTAGAGAAAACTGCAAACAAAAATATATGGCAATACTCAAAACGCCGTGTGGATAATGTCTTTCAGGAACAGTCAGTTGTAAATTCGTTTCAGGCGTACCTGAAACCGGCCACACAGTCAGCAAAAATACCCATCCAGAGAGAGAGATTTATATAATTTTTCAGAACTTTTCCTACTTACAAATTACCCATTGAAAATCCGGGACGCATGGCCATTCAGAATGTGAAAATTCATTTTCTTTCTTGGCAACACTAGTCATTGATGGTAAACAAAACGAGCGAGTTTCTAAATTCGTTAACGCTGGCTACGTTCCGTGTGTAAACGAAACAATTAGTAAGGCTAACACACAACGCGCACGGATAAAACTATCGACTCTGTGATTCCTAACAAGTGAGTAACATCAAACTCTGGTTGGTACCCTTATGCTCGCCGCGACAACGAATATCGTGAAATTCTCCCCGCTACAAACAGAAACTAAAGGATTACAAATAATAATCACAAGTAGTAACAAAAAAAAGACACATTTTAAAAAAAATACCAACTTTTATTCAGCATCGTCTCCGTTCAGAGCCTCAAAAAGTGGAATTACAGTCTCCAAATTTTCGAGAAGTTTTATCATATAATAATTTTATGCAACACTTGAAATAAATAAATAAATAAATAAATGCAAGGGTATTACGTTTATGTATTTATATTTATGTAATGTATTTTGTTCGATTTCATTCAATCGTATATAATCTATACGATTCTATTTATCTATATCTCGTTTATTTGACTTTTCCCATATTTCCAAAAATTAAAAATTTATTAAATACAAAATATTTATACTTCGAATAATATTTGAACATTATCCAAACAGTATTTGAATAACCTATCTTGAAAAAGGGAGGAGGCGGAAGTTAATCGTGGTCCCGGAGGGGGGCAAAAAAAGATCGAGAACCACAGGCTTCTGGCTTACACAGATGAAAAGTAATCGCAGTGGTGGTAATGAAAAATTGTTTTAACAGACAGGCATCAAAAACTGGAAAACGCTAATGGAAACCGTGAAAAAACGAATGCTTTTGGATAATGTTTCGAACACAATAGGTACATGATAAAAAACTTACTTTTTTTTCAATGTTTTTTACATGGCTTGAATTTTTCCTGGATTTGTCAAGCCCTCCCTGTCAAAATTTTCCTGCCTGCTAAAAACTACAAAGAAGCTTTCTGCACGATTCTGTACTTCAACAGGTTAGAAAAAAATAAAAGATTGGAAACTTGCATTAGCTTGTTAGCGAGGTTGTTGGAAAATTTAAAAAAGAACAATTCTTTCGTTAACTTTAAATTCTTTCGTTAACTAATAAACTTAAAAAATACGTTAAAATAGGCATTTCAAAAAAGTCATTTTTGCCCATCATTACTTACTTGTAATTTCATCAAGTTTCACCGATATGCAGTCCGTTCAGAAAATTCTGACAAATCTGATCTGATAAATGGAATTAACGTACAAAAAGTCTGGACAGACACCCACCGATATATTTGCATATATAAAACCAACTTATTTCATTAACATTTGCAATGTTTTCCTAATCGAGGCTACATCTAAATACGCAACACAATGCAACGTGCACGCTTCGATATTCAATCGAAAAAAAAATATTAATTAGAATTTATGCAAGCTAACAAATTTTAAGGTAAATGAGTTTAATTCATGATTTTTTGCATACACATCAGGAAATGTAAAATATCAAGATAGATATTTTTTCCCGAGTAACTATTATTCAAAACACGAAACACTTCCGGCTACATAAAATTAATTTTCTTGTTTAATTAATCCATTGACAATATGTTTTCGCCCGTTTCCAAAGCAAAAAAAAAAAAAAAACCTAATTGGCTTTGTAAACGTTTCTTTTTCGATTGTTATTATTGTTTACGTATAATAAAATTTGATCAAGTGCCAATGAAATGTTTATTCATGTTTGTGAAATCAATTTGCGAAACCACTGCAAGAGAGAAAAGGGTTAAAACGGCAAGCTTTCCGTCATTTAGGTTTATCAAAAAAGCATTATACTTACAAAAAAAAAAAACACATTATCCAAAAGCATTCTTCGGCAAAACCCAACCCCGTCTAAAAGCTGACTTATTTAACACAACCCAATTACATCTGACGACAAAATCGTAAAAATCAATGTTATTTTTCAGTCCAACACATTTGTATCCGACATGTTCGAATACACTACTCAATCTTAGGATTTTTCACACAGTGTCAAGGAATGCCAAAAAACCCTACGTCAGTCAGCATTTCCACACCATAGGGAAAAAAATGCAGTCAACCCTCGGTTTAGTCTTGGACTAATATACATGCACCTCGTCCATATTCCTCAGCTGGCCGAAGTCGTAACGATGCATTTTACATTCATTTTCCCAGCTTACGAGTAAGTTCGCAAACCAAGGATGGGCTCTTCACAAAACCATCTACAATCAAAACGCAATCATCTGAAAAAAAATAAAAACCAGGCTCTAGACAACACGATTCAATAGTAAGTTCGAGTCCCGAATAGATGGTGGACTGCCGAACAGGGGTTCGAACCCAGGGCCTTTCAACAGAAGATATATTTGCTAACCTCTCTGCCTCTCTCTCGCTCAGAAAAAGAAATTCTACTCGTGCTGCCACCTAGATATTTCACAAGGAAACAACACCACTTTTTCGCACGATGAAATGGTCACGAATTCTCTACCAAACCTATTACACATTCCTTAAATGAAAACTGTTCAATCAAGTATCAAGAAATCAAGTATTCACAACTCTTGCTTCAACCGAACATTCAAATTCCACCGATCGGTAAATTGAAATAATGGGATACAACTGCATTAAATATTAAAAGTGGTATTTTGCTCGGTCGGAAAGCAGTACATGGCTAACCATAAAAAGTGAGTAAAAATGAAATCTTCCATAAGATTCATTCAAACAAATCAATAATTTGGATGCATAAAAAGAAAAGGCAACAACTCCAAGTTTTAAGGACAATCTGCGGTCGATTTTTCGTTGCTGCCCTTAGAATTCGCTGGGAAATCTGTGGATGACAACGATGCAATTCAACAACGAATGGTATAATATTTAAAATGAAATTTATAACATTTCAAGCGAACGTAAAATCATGCAGCAGCTACAATACGAATCACTTGAAATTTTGTCAGAAGCTTGAAATTATGCACCCTCTCTACAATTCCATCTAAAGTACATCTGCAATCCGCGAACAAAATCAAAACCAACAAACAGTCGATACAACGCAGAAAAAAAATTTCTAAACGGAAGGAGAAAGGTTGGAAAAAATTATCTAATCTCATCGTCCCAGTCTGGATTCGAACACACACACACACACACAAGTAACCACAGTCACACGCACTAACAACCCTGCAAATACAACACACCATAACAAAATCACCATTGTATTTCACTACAAAAATCCCGACAGGGAACAAGAAATTCAAAGCAATCTAGAAAAAAAAAAAACAAGGGATAAAAAAAATACAAAGATCCAAAACAATTCCCCTCGAAAGCAGATGTCCAAAGACTTTCCTTCGCTATCACTTCGTGGCGTAGATGATAGAGCGCTAGCTCTGCCAAACTCATAAGTTAAGCAGCTTTGAGCGAGGCTCACGAAACTCGAGGTGGTTTTACCAAAAATAACAGGGCTCTATGGGTGGGGGGTGAGGGGGGGCCCGGGGGCGGAGCCCCCGGCCCCCCACCCACCACAAACCCCCTGCCGGGGGAACGGGTGGGTGGTCCCACAGGGTTCAAAAAAAAAAAAAAAAACAACAGGAACTAATTTCTTCACATAATAAGAGCTTTGCGTATGTATCTTCTGTTTATATTTTTATCTCACTACACTCTTTATTAATAATTCTGTCTCTTATTTTTCCCTCTTTTCCTTATTCTATTGCTTAATTTTCACGTAAGTAAAATTAATTCAAATCTTTCTGTAATAACAAATTAAATTAGTATTATAATCAATAAACATTACTAAAACAATGAGGAAACATCAGCGTGACTGATGGGAAAACACATATTTTTCCGGAGCAGAGAAAAAAATCAACTTACTTTCCTTCTGGAACACACATTACTTACTTGGAATAAATGGCTTCGAACTCACAATACAATATCACCCAACCACAAGAAAAACTTTTGTTTGTACAAAAATTTGCGCATCACCGCGATGACGCGCACTCACTATTCAACAATCGCGGGAACACAAAATCGCTATTCTAAACACGGATCGATCACAAACAGCACACTCTAAGCACTACGACAAATCACAAACATGCTACACGAAACACCAGAATGAATCTCAAACACACGCGGTCGAAGATAAGGACATCTCATCAATCAATCCACTAATCGGATGGCAAGACATTAAGAGACCGCAGGTGGAGTAATGGTGACTCCCGCCATTTATCTGTACTCGATCACTGGCTCATCAGAAACACAAGCCAGCACGTGTTTCCAACGAGGCGAAACTTTAGCAGAAGCATTCAAACCTTCGGAAAGTTCCCTAAAAAAATATTAAAAATAAATTAAATTAGAAATAATGGGAAAGTATATAACTGCAAAATATGTGTAATGGGAAAGAGCAACAACCAACATTTTTGCCTCAGAAACCCGCAAGATCCCACACGGTATACATAGATCTCACCCGAAAACAAAGCAATGTGGTCCACAAAACTGTCAATTCCGCGGAAAAAGGAATGGAGTTTGAAAACTGTCAATTCCACAGAAAAAAAGGAATGTACTTACCACAGGATGGCTCAAAAAACTGTCAATTCCGCAGGAAAAGAAATGTAGTTTCCTTCCACAGGATGGCTCTAAAAACTGTCAATTCAGCAGAAATGGAATGTAGTTTCTGCAGGATGGCTCAAAAAACTGTCAATTCCGCAGAAAAAGGAATGGAGTTTGAAAACTGTCAATTCCACAGAAAAAAGGAATGTAGTTTCTGCAGGACGGCTCAAAAAACTGTCAATTCTGCAGAAAAAGGAATGTAGTTTCTGCAGGATGGCTCAAAAAAACATGTCAATTCCGCAGAAAAAGGAATGTAGTTTCTGCACGATGGCTCAAAAAAAAAAGTCAATTCCGCAGAAAAAGGAATGTAGTTTCTGCAGGATGGCTCAAAAAAACATGTCAATTCCGCAGGAAAAGGAATGTAGTTTCTGCACGATGGCTCAAAAAAAAAAGTCAATTCCGCAGAAAAAGGAATGTAGTTTCTGCAGGATGGCTCAAAAAACTGTCAATTCCGCAGGAAAAGAAATGTAGTTTCCTTCCACAGGATGGCTCTAAAAACTGTCAATTCAGCAGAAATGGAATGTAGTTTCTGCAGGATGGCTCAAAAAACTGTCAATTCCGCAGAAAAAGGAATGGAGTTTGAAAACTGTCAATTCCACAGAAAAAAGGAATGTAGTTTCTGCAGGACGGCTCAAAAAACTGTCAATTCTGCAGAAAAAGGAATGTAGTTTCTGCAGGATGGCTCAAAAAAACATGTCAATTCCGCAGAAAAAGGAATGTAGTTTCTGCACGATGGCTCAAAAAAAAAAGTCAATTCCGCAGAAAAAGGAATGTAGTTTCTGCAGGATGGCTCAAAAAAACATGTCAATTCCGCAGGAAAAGGAATGTAGTTTCTGCACGATGGCTCAAAAAAAAAAGTCAATTCCGCAGAAAAAGGAATGTAGTTTCTGCAGGATGGCTCAAAAAACTGTCAATTCCGCAGGAAAAGAAATGTAGTTTCCTTCCACAGGATGGCTCTAAAAACTGTCAATTCAGCAGAAATGGAATGTAGTTTCTGCAGGATGGCTCAAAAAACTGTCAATTCCGCAGAAAAAGGAATGGAGTTTGAAAACTGTCAATTCCACAGAAAAAAGGAATGTAGTTTCTGCAGGATGGCTCAAAAAACTGTCGATTCCTCAAAAGGAATGCAACTCAAAAACTGTCAATTGCCCACATTGTGAAACAAGTATCTGACACAAAATTGCTGCAACAAAAATGTTGAAAAAATAAACAAGCCACAGTTTTTGGCACATGGCAGTTTTTAAACTGTGAAGTCAAAAAAACCCTCAAATACTGCTTTAAACATAAAATTTTCCATCGAAAATGCACACATGAATTACATGTAATGCTTAAAGTGACTATGAAATATACATAATAATCTGATTCTAATGATGTTTACACATATATATATTGTATATCAACATCTGATTTTTTTTTACTACGTGTTTAAGATGCTATATATATATATGAAATATATACGTCGATTTCTGTTATTATTAAATTATATAGAAAATCCCAGATATTTCAAACAATATTCTTATTGTACATAACATTAGAATAATGTTGAGCGAATTATCCAAAAATAATTTTTTTTCCCCTGAAAAATATCATCAGTTCATTATTAGCAAATATTTTTCATTATTACCACATTTTCTATTCTTGGGATCCAATGGTATATTTTGTAAAAATGGTGTTTTTTTTTCTTTCAAAAAAATCTCATAAAAATCTCAATATATACATTTTTTTCTTATGTAGTATGTACATTTTCTAACCTTCTACGATGGTCTTACAATCCAATAAAAACACCACCTGAAGACACCACAGAGGACAAAACAGAAAATTAGCAATGCCTTTGCTCTCCAGTCAGAGGACAAAGACCGGCGTATTACAGAAAAATCCAACTTTGCTATTTGTTGTTCGAATCGTAATATGGAAACCTGTTTCAGAATTTTCATCCAATATTTTTTTTTTAGTCAAACAATTTCTAAGAATAAATATTTAGTCTATTATATTATTATTAAATGAATCATAACGGAAAATTTTGATAAAGTAGAGAAAAATGAAAAGATAAAATGCATCGTGCAGACAGGACGAGGAGCCATACAGCTAATGACCTCGAACCAATACCCGATGCACAAAAAGCAACTATATCAACATCATCTCTCCTTCACGGCCTGTTATTTCGTTTTCAATCAATGAATTTCATTCATTTTTCAAATTCTAAGAAAATCGATTTATTAGTTTCGTTTTTCTTTTCTTTGTGGAAACTGAAAATCTGAAAAAAAATCTAAACTCATAAAATTAGTCTCCAGTCAAACTAAACCATTTCCTAACTTTGGATTCGTCCATTGAAAACTTGAGAAATCGTTGAGGTGTAGAAAAATTATCTGACGCTACATGGTAAAAATGTATCTATTCGAGACATTTCGTACCTCAAAAACTTCAAAATTGAAAATTATAATTAAATTAGAGTTCGAAAAGGAAACGTCGTAATATCAACGTTTCTCATCGTTAAGTTACACATTCATTTAGATCGTTTTCGATGGTTTAAACCAGTTCGAGTCAAAAACGCAACCCATCTTAACAAGTATAGAAACAGTCAAGGAAAACGAAAGATACAAAATCCAGAACTGTCACTCAAACGTTGTGAAAATTACACAACAGGGCTTGACAAATAGCAGAAAAAATTTTTAGTCTTAAAAAAATTTTTACCTAAGAATACGGTCAATGACTTTCCAGTCAGTTTTCCTTCGACTTTTTCGGTGCATATCACAGATATCCTGCAACAAACGGAACAAAACGCATCACACATAAAGAAAGAAAACATAATGGGAAGTAAAAATACGTAAAGATATACACGAAACCGTTGGAAAATACCCGGATTCGCACACGAAAGAAAAAAAAACAAACGGAAATTAAGTAACAACGCGAACTACCAACTAAAAAGGATGGATTCATAAAATCTAATAATTAACAAAGAGCAATCAAGAAACAAAGGAAATAAACAAAGGACCCAACAAGGAAAAGGATGCAACGGTCTCTCCCAGTTGAATCCCACCGCCAGGTAGCGCAACGATCTAACGTTTGCAGTTCGCTCTAAGCCACAAAGATGGCGCTACCGGTCCCCAAAAAAAATATATTCATATTTAGTAATTAATGCACTACTAATTTATTAATAAATTAAAAATAACATCCCGAAATATTACTCCTAAAGTAACATCAGAAAATAATAATCATCCTGAAATCGACACGATGACGATAATTAATTAACACGAAATCGAAAATAATTAACACGAAATCTAAAAACCAGCATAACGAAGCAAAACAAAGACACTCACGAATAACGACGGCACAACGTTCAACCCAAATCATCACTCAAACTGGCAAGGCAAACAACCTGCCATTAAGAACCAAGCGGAAACCGCACACAGAGTAATATATATTTAAGAACATCAAATTCAAAAATAATCAATTGAAAAAATCATCACCAATCGAAACGCAATCCAACGATTCAAATAATCTTGTTTGTCAACACCGTTGCCACTCGCACAACAGTCTAAGACCAAATCCAGACGGTTAAACAAAATATCGAACTAATAAGTAATCAGTTAATCAGGGCAATTAACGACGCATCTGTCGAAATATGGAATTTTTACGCCCCCTCAGATCGAATATGCTACGTTATCAGTTTTGTCGTTCACTTATAGTCCAACTTCATTTCTCTCGCAAAACAAATGAATCATTCACGAAACTGCTATTTCAAACACAAATATATTCAGCTCGCAGTTTTTTTAAATATATAATCACACTGGAAAATATATTACATATATTCAGGATACTCCTCAATGAAAATTCGGAATTACTGAAAAAATCCAGAGAGATTCAGAACTTTATGTGTATTACACATATACGTAATTGCGCTAATTTTAGGTTCTCCTATACGATATCGCACGCACGCAACGATTATATAACAAATTCGAGCTTTTCAGTTTTCTCCGGCACGATCATATAAAAAACCTACAAAAACGGGACATATGGGAACGCTATTCAGATAACGCTATTTTCAATAACACATACATAAATTCCAGCACCTAAACATAATCCAAACACGTTGCATAACAATAAATCGCCACGTTTCATCAACATCGTCCAAAAATATTCATAGCATAACTCCGAACGAGCAAAAAGAAAATTTCGTACGATCAGAAATCTACTTCTCACGACGCGTAAATTTTAATTTTCAATTAAAAAATGTACTCCCAAGTATTAAAAGTTGAGGTATCCGTACTACGTTGAAAATATGGATTTTCATTTTTTACAAAATTTGTTTTTTACATTTGTTGTTACATGCAAGTAATAATAAAGACTGTAAACGTGTTTTACGAAGAAATTTGTAAAAATTGATTCATTGCATCCTATATTGTTGAGATTACGAACCAAAATCAAAGGTCTATCACATATATATTTTGAATCGCAGTGTTTCATAGACAAAACTTGATTTCAAAAAATTCATATCACGCAATCCTTTAAATTTTGGTTCATAACATTACTAGCAAAATCACAAAGCATTTCATTAATAAATTTTTTTTGCAATCGAGTTTCACATGAATTTTGCCTAAAAACTATAATACACGGACAAAAATTTGTCACTGTTTTGACCATTTCTATCAAAAAATGTATTTAAAGTTCACTCCAGAACCATTTTAAAGAAAAGTGACAAGAAAGGTAGTGATGTTCCTTTCAGTATTTTATAAAAATATCCCGAAAAACTTCAAGTGATCTAGAGACGTGCCGCTCACAACGATCCGTAATTAAAGTAATCTGGGTATGCAGCGTAGTGCTCTAAAACTGTCACTCAATTTCTAAAATTACGTATGAAAATCGAGTGATCTGTAAATGTACCGCTCCGTTCATTTTTCAAGTATTACGTAAGATTTTTAGCCATTTCTGACACCCTCCCCAGCAAAAAAGAATATTTCGTACCTTCATAACCCCCCGTCATCAAAATTATCATTACATTTTGCATGGAAATTTTCTTTCGCAAAAAAAAAAAGATTTTTTTTCCCGATCGTTTCGGAATCTATAATTCACGCTCGGTTTCCGATGTTTTCCACAAACAGCTTAACTACTTAAATTAACTCCGAAATAGTTTTTCAAGATGCCTATTCATTCTGCTGCAAAAACCTATCGATACTCTTTCAGCTGTAATAAATAAGTACGTATACATGATAAATAAGCCCCTTGGCACATTTACAGAATTCGGCCGCTTTTTGTATTGCAATCCCTCCCCCTCAAAGAATACTGCAAAACAGTACACTGAATTCTGAGATATATTTCGACTTCTTATCGCAGCACTAACTCAATGAGATCAACGTACTGTTCCGAATGTAAATAAAGCACGTTTAATTCGTTTCGCAGTGCGGTCCTGCCTCTCTCTCGTGCATTAAAAACATGAAATTAGTTGCGCCAAGACGTACACG